>NW_009702988.1:1652-10184 GCF_000703405.1 Apaloderma vittatum | reverse complement strand
GGCCACGCTTAAGCTGAGCCTTAAGAGGCCTCCTGTGGCAAGTGTCTTTGATGGGATCTGTCTGGGATGCAGACACGGGTGGCTCTTCATGCAGAGACTGATGCGGTGTAAAACACGTGGCATTAAGAGATGCTGAGCAGGAGTCCAAGTCCTCGGGGGCATTCAGGCACGTCTCCCCTGCCAAGGGGCACAGGCACGTTCGCTGTTCTCAGAAGCATCACACGCCCACAGATGAAACAGAGGTCTCCTTCAGCCTTGCAGCCACATCCCTGCCGGCTGCATGCGAGAGAAAACTGGCTCCAGCAGGGCTTCGTCTGGGCAGATGAGACGACTCTGCGATGAAGCGGCAGCAGCGGGGTGCTCCCCGTGGCAGCACACCTCTGCTCGGGCTCTGCACCAGCCACAGCAGCCGCAGGACGCGGAGCTCCTCTGCTCTGCGGGTTGCAAAGCCGCTCTGGGCCAAGGAGCATGTCTGCGGCTTTGCGAGGTTTCACCGTCCTGCAAGCGAATCTCCCGGGAGGGATCGCGGAGGGTCCGAGGCGCATCCGAGGGATGGCTGTGTGACACCACCTCCCGCAGCCGCTGCCTGGAGGAGCCGTCAAAGACTGCCTGGCAGCAGTCAAAGGCTCGCTGAACCTCACCCAGCTCACATCGAAGCAAACCGGCACCGGGCTTTTGGACCCTGCTGTGAAAATAGAGCGGAGCAGCCCGAAGGCTGCCCGCAGAGCCTGCAGCCACAGGGCAGCACATCAAGCCCAGCTCGGCTCTGCCAGCTCATGCTCTTCCCCAATCTATAACAGAGTTCTTAAGCCAGACTCCTTGTTGTGGGGATGGAGACTTGAGGCAGCTGCTCTGGGCACAAAGAAGGCGAAGGAGCAGGAGAGTGCTGGAAGAGGAGCCGGCAGAGCTCGCACCGAGGCGGCTGGAGCGTGTCGCAGCAGCGCGGCCGGAGCAGCCAGCATAGTCCTCAGGAGGTGCTGAGACCACAATCAAACAGGACTCCCTGCAGGCAGCAAGTCCTGCCAGCTGATGGGAACAGCGCAAAAATTTCAGGAATTGCCTCCTCCTGCTCTCGTCTCCTGCCCCCCCCCTCCTCCTGCCCAGGCCAGACAGCAAAGCCCCCTGCTCGCCCTTGCTGCGGCGTCCAAAAGCACCCAGCATCGGGAAAAAAAATGAAAGATTCCCATTTCCATACTCAAACCCTGAACACGGATCTAGGTGCTGAACTTGGAAAACGGTGGCCTAGATTGTGCTTTATTAATAGGCTAATTGAGCCTCTGCCTGCATCATCCATCACTGCGAAGCACAAGCAGCGGCCGGTACAGGCTGTGCGCCCGGCTCAGGAACAAGGGCACAGAGTGAAAGGAATAACAAAACCTGCCAGAATCCAAATGCCTTTTCCCGAGCCAGAGCACAGCATTGTTCTTTCATTAAGTAACACTCCTTTTCTTTTCTTTTTTTTTCTTTTCAGTGAAGCAGCAACACAGAGCTCGACAAGAGAAACCGCAGCAGCATCTTGTGAGCCGCAGAAGCAGCGTCCAGGCCTCACTCACTTACGGGGCACAGAACGACCTTCCCAGATCAGCTGTCCCAGAGTCCCTCCACCCACACTGTATAGGAAATAGTAATAAATACTGGTTTTATTTTCATCCCCTAGATAACATTACTCAGCGGGCTGAACTAAAGGGGCACTTGACACAGCCAGAGGTTAAACCAACTGCCCACAGAAGAGAAACCATAGCTGTATAAATAAAGATGTGCTCGTAAACGATTCATGGTGAGACCTCACGGGCTCTTGGAACCCGAGCAGCTGCCAGGTGCTCTCCGTAATGGGGCTCTGTCCTCCTCCAGACAATAGGATTTCCATGCTCAGGAGAGCCTGGCACCAACAACAGCTGCAGGAGATGCCAGAGGAAGGTGCAAAGCCCTTCCAGCCGAGGGGACGACTCGCCACCCCCAGCACCACGCTCCTCCTCACCTCCCAGTTTTGCAAGGGTTTGCTCCAGGCTCTTCTCCTTTTCCCTACCCATGCCCCAAATTAGCACGAATGCCCGTATAAATGCTTCCCTCTGCAGTTTTAACATGGAGAAATTGCAACGAAGGACAAATCAGATTTCCCCCCCCAGCACAACGGAATGTGGTGAGAGTGTTAAAAAAAAAAAAGCAGACAGCATTACAGGGAGAAATGCTTTCTCTTTGATCTCTCTAACTTGAATTAAACATATTCTAAATTAATCATTATGAGTATGTCTTTCAGGAAATTATCCAAACTGTCTTTACAAATCACGACTTAAAAGAGCTGTCTATTGCATAATATCATCTTAAATATTCCATGTTTTGATCTTTATATGTTCTTACAAAATAAAGACTTAGAGCTGTCCTAAGGGTTGCAGGTTTTTGAGGTCAGCCTGTCAGGGTGCACCCATCTAACCCGAGAGCCCATCGCTGCCGGCAGGCAGCAGGAACTCCACACGCCGAGCTGACCCGTGCACACACGGACACCAACACCTGCCCAGGCTTGAGTTTTTCTGGTCCCTGCAGTCACTCCACGCATCGCCCTGAAGCGCGAGCGAAACCCGAATGGTTTCAGCGCTGCAGGGTAGCGTGGAGTGATGCTGCTGGGGGCCCAACCCCGCCTCAGCTCAGCTCCTGCATCCTTCCCCACATCCGATCTCGTGCAAGGGTGCTGGGATGCCCCTGGGAGCAGATCTCTGAGGAGGGGGATGCTGCCACGGGGAGAGGAGCGGTCCAGGCTCGGGGAACCCATCACCACCTGCCCCACGCCTCTGCTTCAGAGCCATCCAGCCCTGCAGCATCTTTACGGGGTACCTGAGGAGCGTTAACACAGCAGCAACAGCTTCATACAGAGATTTACTGCTCTCTGCTCGGGCAGGAGTCGGGTTCAACTGTGAGAACAAGCTCTTCCAGGGAGTTTTCCGATTCCTTTTTACAGAGGGACAGGAAGATGGGCGCCACGCCAACAATCCTGCCGGGATTTTCCAGTGGCAAAGACACCCATCCCACGGGAACCCCCCTGCGCCGAGCACAGCGGCGGCTGCTTCCCGACAGAGCTCCCCAGGACTCGGCAGGGACCCCCAGCCCTGGATGCACACCCCGGCAGCGAGGATGCTGCCAGCCCGGCACCACAGCTCCGCAACCCGTCCCGGCACAGAAGGGCCCCTGAGCACCTCGCCACACCCAGCACCCGCATCTGTGAAGTTTTCCAAGACGAAAAGTGCAGAATGCTGAAATTTGGCACCCACTAACTGCTAAAGAGGTTTTGGGGTTTTTTTTTTGCACGCTGCAAAACAGAAACAAGGTTTCTACAGGGAGATAAGCGCCTCCAGCGTTATCAAACAGAGGAATCCCAGATGATTTTTAAACTTTAAGAAGATTAAAACAACCTTGCATTCTTAGTTTTTCTAAGCTCTTCAGCCAAAATTAGGGTCATCCACAGTTAAAAAAATAAATTAAAAAAAAGAATAAAGATATTTAAAACCAGCTGCTGAGCTAGAAATGCACGGTGTGCTTCACACTGCAGGCAGGAGCATTTGCCGTCCCACTGAAGGATGGCTTTGTGCCACAGGATGAGACCCAGCTCTGTCCTAAAGTCTGACTTGTAGAGACTGGGAGCACAACTGGTTTTTACACCATCTACCATGGGCCACAACGGTTTTGTTTCCCTCCGGCTCCTTAATCAGTCAGGTGTCGTGTGGCACCAAAGCCAAGGCCGATATGAAAGCCCAAGCTTCCCCCATCATCCCCAGCACCAGGGCCACCCAAACCTGCCACCTCCACCGGCACAGCAAGGCGAGGTCACTGCCCAGCCAAGGCTCGTCTCGCTGGGGAGATGCTGGAGGGGACGCCAGGAAAAGCAGGGGACTGTTCACATGATTCAAGCAGCCACAGTCCCCATCTCACTTGTGGGGGAGCAATTCCACAGCCGCGGGGGTGCTGGGAGCAGAGCAGGGCAGGGGTCTCAGGCCCCTCTACCTCCCACCAGGGGAAAAAGGAAAACGCGTCAGCATTTTTTTGCCGCGAGGCGTCCTGCATCGCCTCGCGCCAGGAGAGAGGAGCAGGTCGGTGCCCAGAGGCTCAGACGAGTTCAAAGCCACTTGGCACGGGCTGGGAAAAGCTGGGGCACGGCAGGGACGGCTCTGCTGCACCTCAGCCCCATCAGCCACCCCAGAGTCATCCAAGGTCGCTCCAAACTGCGTAACGACAGATTCCTTCTTCCCTCCTTTATAACAATTCTGTGTTCCCTTTCATGTCCAGCTAGAAGGAGAGGAGAGGAGCAGAAATGGGGCTGAAGAGGGGCACTGGAGCTTTGCAAGCTGCCAGGCAGCTCCACAGTCTGGCTGTTTGAGCATCCCTGGCACCCCAGCTCTCCTGCCAGGGAAGCAGCAGCATCCCACATCAGCAGAACGAGGGACCCCACTGGCCCTCGGAGCAGCACTAGCCCAGAGCAGCCCCAAGCTGAGCCCGCTGGACCCCCAGCCCCATCATTACACCCCGAGCCAAAACCATGAACCACGCTGGAGCCATCTCAGGGGTTAAACATAGGATTTACAGAAGAAATAGCAGCAGCTGAAAGCGTCTCCTCTCTGCACTAGCTGGTTTGGAAATCTCATTGTGGGGCTGGCCATTCCTCCCTGCTTCCTGAGCTTAGGAAGAGATTATTTTTAAAAAGGGAACTGTCAAAAAAAGTCCATTTTACAAAGTGAAGTTTAATCTTAAGTCTCTTTGGCAGCAACATCTGAGCTGGGAGAGATCAAAGACCAACCAGCTCCACTGCCAACACGCCGAGATTTCCGCTAGCAATTTGACGGCAATATTGTGGTGTAAATGCTTCATTTCCAAAATTCGGCATTGTACCGGATGGGCCTGGGATTTATTATCCCTCGGACAAAGCTAGCGTTCGCTTTGCAGGCAGGGCAAAGTCCTCCTAACCGAGAGCTCTCTTAGCCCTCAAAGTGAGCTGCTGTCTCATTTGAGCCGCGGCACGAGGAGGAAACGGGCAAAAAACCGCCCAAGAGTATTCACATCCAGACAGGGAACAGGCAGCTCAGAAACCTGTGGCTATGCCTGGAGCACCCCCCTGCCCACGACACCTTCAGCTCAAACACGTGGGGAACCTGGTCAGCAGCAAGAGCCCAGCAAAAGGCTGTTGGGCTCAAGCGTGCCTCGGCAGGAGCCTGAACCCCATTTCCAGAAACGCCTCCACAACACCAAGGAGCCTCAGCATCTCAAAACACCCCTGGGAAGATGCTGCTGCAGACCTGGGCTGTCGACTGGGAAGGGAGGGAGGGAGGGAGGGGAGAGGGCAAGAGGGGAATGATTTTTCTCAGACAGCTTCCAAAAGCAGCCCCATGGTGAAGGAAAAGGAGGATAAATGGTCACAGGGAGCTGGGTGGCTGGGGAGCACTTGGAACAGGGTCCCACGGACCCTGAGGTGCTGGGGACGTGCCGCTGCCCTGTGAGTCCCCCTCCACCCTGGGTCACCGGGTACTTTGCCACATGCGGAAATTAAAGGTCTCCATGACCCGGACACAAAACGTCCGTTCAGCAAAGGTGGCGACAGAAGCAGAGTCACCCGAGGAGCAAACGGCAGCGAGAAGTGAAGCGGGAAAGGCAGAACCAAGCCCCGATGGCCCCACCTCCCACCCACTGCAGCCCCCCGGGATGTGCCGCCGGAGCCCACCGGTACCTTCCCCACCGGGGAGACTCCAAGTAAGGAAAAGGAGTTTTACATAACGCTCGAATGTAATCCTGTTACATTTATAGCATATGCATTTCAGTATTAATTCCCTGTTATCTGTAATCCTTCTTCCTAGCTGACAGAGTAATTTCTGTCTTCAAGACTTACCCGGGGAGCTCGCTCCAGAAGTTTATAAAGCTTTTGAGAAGTTACTAATGAAGTGGCTCTCAGAGCCTTAAACTCCAGATTATCAATTCCTTGTTTTAATCCACAAGCAGGTTCTTAAGAACCTCTGACGTGCTGGCGCATGCGAAAGGACCTCCACCGCTCTCCATCGCCGCGTTTCAGCTGCTGATATTTCTGCTTATGTCCCCATTCAGGGAAGAATCCACTTTGGGACAGCAGTTCAGCACATTTTTAAATCCTGCATCATAATCAGGGATTTACCCTCCCTCCTAGAACACATAAGGGCTGTAACCCCGTCCGCTCCTCACCGCTGCCTCCAGGGAGGCTGCACCTCCGGGTTGGATGAGGAAGTTTTCCTGAGAGCCCAGCACTGCCGAGGGCTTTGGAAAACTTGCTCTGTACTTTCCCCCATCCTTACAAACCCTGGCACAGACACCAACACCCAAGTCCCATCCGAACCAGCCCCTGCTCCAATCCCGCCGCCTTGGGGCCGCCCTTCGCTGTTCTCGCAGCAAAACCTTCAGCGAGTCACAGCTACGAACACGTGTGGTATGAGTTTACACCACAACGGCGGATTTAATACCATTCAAATATTTATCGTGGATTAAATACAGGGGATTTTTAAAGATTAAAGGGAATATAATATTTTAATTTTTTTAGATAATCCTAACAAGTGCTGCAGTCACTCGTGGTTCCCAGGTGGGCGAGCCAAGCGACACGGTGCCAGCAAGGTGGCACGTCACCGGGGGGGTGTGCGAGGGACGGGACAGCCACCGAGGAGCCCAGGAGACCCCCCCCACCTCTCCCGATGACCCCACAACGAGGGGCTGTATTTCTGCCTGGTCCTGCTTCACAGCCAGCTTTAAAGACCAGTATCAAGCTGTGAATTTTTCAGAAGAAATCCAAGTTGCGCTTCAGCCCTTGAGCAGCCTCGTTCCTGCAAAGGAAACCTGGGGCAGGGAAACATTCTCTGTGCCAGAGCTGGTAACACAAGCAAGGGAGGTTAATACCAAGCAGGGAAATCTGTGTTCCCCGTGATAGCGGGATTTAATTTTTAAACGAGAACTCTATTGTTGCTTCTACATACTTTTACCACAATCTGGACAACCTCTGTTAAAATGATGGAGGGTTCAGCTGGCTCACCCCAAGCACTCCCTTGGGACTTGCACCCAAAATGATGCAAAGATGGCAGCGGAGGAGTTCGGATCGTCACAGGACATCCTCACAAGGTAGTTCTGGCTTTCTGCTGCTCACAGGCTCACTGAAGGTTTAACACAGGGATCCTGGAGCCGCAGTTTTTGCAGAGCTGCCACCAAACCAGGCGGAGCTGGGGCTGCCCTGCACCTGAGCCCAGTGACACCTCGGCCATGCTCTGCCACGAGGGCTCCACAGCACCACGGCATCAACATGCGACGGAAAACCTGAACGCGAGTGTCTGAGGATATGAAAAAGAGATTCTGCTCTGCAAAGGCTGGTGTACTGACATGGTATTTTATGAATAACCTACTGCCCTGACTCATTTAAGACAAGAAATAGATTTTTCCGTGTTTCCTCTGAACCCCCGCGGGGTTACCTGGAGATCCAGCGCTGCTCCGAGCTAGTGATACTTCTGGTGATGGAAGGAATCATTTCCTCCATCCATCCCAACACGGATCAGGACACCCCCGTCTGCTGCCCATGCCCTGGGGTGACGCTGGCGTCGGCAGGGTCCAGCCGCAGAGCCTTCACGGGCGTCACACAGCGTCCTCCAGCCCTGAACACGGCTCTCGAGAAATGCATACAGCAAGCCCCAGTGACTGATGACATGTCACCTTCCATTCTGCTACTTAGTGCTACTGTGCAGCTTTTATGAATTAAATTTAGAATTTATAAGCCTATAATTTAGAGGCACTGAAAACCTCTCTCCATAAAACCAAATTGGTTTTTCCGATAACTCAACCTCACTTTTTTCATTCATGCAAGCTTGGAGTGGCTCCATGTGTGCTCCTGTTTAAACTGGCACTCTTCCATTAGCACACAAAAAATTCTCGGTGCAACTAGTTCTGGAATGTATTATTTAGAGGCTGATAAACATGTTCATCGCAATCATCCGATGATGAATATTGCCCTGTCAGAAAGCAAGCCAGACTTGCTGCATACAACAAAAAGATACTTCTCATGCAAACCGTGCTGCTCTTATAGCACACAGGAACCAAAACTGCTTCAGCATCACCTTCATTTGCATGAGAAGTGCACCTCAGAGGGGCAGGGGTGCGGTGAGCACCCCATGGGGCACGAGGCAGCCTCAAGCCGAGGGCTGAGATGGGGATTTTCAAGGTCCCCCAAAGCCTGAATTTCCCTTTCCTCCTCCAGCCCCTGCGGGAACAAGCCCTGCACTTTGTGGTCAATGTTGTTGCACATGCAAACGGTGAAAAACGAGATAAAACATACACCCAAAATAAGAAAATCTGAGTGTGCTACTCGCAGCCAGAAAACCAAGCACCTTCGGTTTTCTTGGCAACGTTCCTACAGAGGAGCTCGCTTCTCTTCCAGCAACTGAATGCAGCAAAAAGCTCAAGGGAGAAAAGAAAGAAAAGTATAAATGGTTCATAAAAAATTTACCTTGCATGAAAGCGAAGGGAGGCTCTGGAAGAAACCCAGGGGCGAGG
>NW_009702988.1:390-1621 GCF_000703405.1 Apaloderma vittatum | reverse complement strand
ATCCCGGGGAAAGCGACAGCCCAGCCCGGCTCTTCCTCCACAGCCCTGGCGGGGGCTCCCCCCCCACAGAGCCCCTAAACCACCCACCCAGGGGTCCCCCCGGCCGCACGTCACCGACCTTTGGAGCATCACGTCCCAGGGACAGAGCTGCAGGTGAGGTCAAGCATTGATTTGTTTGTGCTCCACAAGCATCCCCACACCCGTGTTGCGTAAACCACTGGAATAATTTGGTGGGAAATGCTGGACTAAAGCCCTGGGCTGGCAGCAGAGGCTCCAAGGAAGCCAAGAAAGCAGAAGCCCTCCTGTAGCCCACCTCTCCCGAGACCACCAACGAGTTTTACAGCTTCCCCCTGAATTACTTCCCATTGGAGATGCTCGGCTGCGTGGTCTCCTGGATGGAGGGAGAGGAGCTCATGCTCCTCCAGGCTTAAAAACAGAACCAAACCGAAGCAACACAAATTAAGAGCAAATCCCAGATCCAAAGACAAGGTAGAAGTTCAAAACCTGGGTTCAAAATCAAGGGCAGGTTCGAAAACAACTAATATTTAAATCTCCCTGATTTGCACCCCAGGAATAAAGATTGCCAGGCAAGGCAGCAGCAGCACAAGCTTTGTGATTAAGGCAAAACAGATCTTATTTGTGCTACAGAAATGACCATATGTGGAATCCTTTTGGGAGACTGTAATCACTCAGATTAACATGATAATGAACTCTGATTTACCCAGCAATGGAAAGATCTTTGTCCTTGGAGAGATTGCATTGCTCACTGAATATTAACAAAGACAACCTTCTTTTTTTCCTTTTTATAACCACGTGTATCACTTCAGAGCAAAATTGTGGGCCCTCCCTAATGGTGACTTCCTAGGGAGAGGAAGGAGAACTGGTTTCAGGTGTGAATGATCCACACTAACAGGGGGGAAGACAGGGGAAGTTTTCCAACAAATACGACACTACCTTCAACAGAAAATGAGGCACAGACACACACACACACACGCTGTGTGATGTAAATCTCCACAACAAGAAGATTATTTTACCAATAACACCGTGGAATAAACCTGAGGTAACTTGCTCAGCAAAGAGCGCCTGCAACCTCTTTTAGAGAGTTCATTCTTGGCGAGAGCAGCCTCCCACAGGGCTGGAAAAGCATGAACTGGGGCAAAGCACTGCTGTGAGCCCTCTCCCCAAAACCAGCGCCCTGCTCTGCTGGTCCCCTTGTTGAGCAGGAGTGCTG
>NW_009702988.1:0-359 GCF_000703405.1 Apaloderma vittatum | reverse complement strand
GCCGTTTGTTGGTGGGGGGTGCTTTGGGGTCGGAAAAAGCCACTCTCCAGCAGCAAGAGCCGTGCGCCTGCCTGCTCCCTCTGCCCAGCGAGCTCGATTCGGGGGGGATTTGGACAGGTAGAAGCAAACACGTTTGTCACCACCACAAAGCATGGCTTGGCCAAGAGAGGAGCTGACCCAGATGCTGCTGGGAC
Organism: Apaloderma vittatum; assembly: GCF_000703405.1. NCBI lineage: Eukaryota > Metazoa > Chordata > Aves > Trogoniformes > Trogonidae > Apaloderma > Apaloderma vittatum. Next base: position 165 of record NW_009702988.1, on the reverse strand, counting down.
ATAGGAAAGAACAAAGTGGAGAGACCTTAGAAGAGGGAATCCATCTCAGCATCACCTCCGAGGGAGCAGGGACGCAGCAGCGCAGCCAGCCCCGCAGCACACACATCGCGGCACCTGGGGCAAGGGTGGGCAGCACGCACGAAGCAAGACCTCCCCAAGGGAAGG
>NW_009702987.1:103895-124168 GCF_000703405.1 Apaloderma vittatum | reverse complement strand
CCTCAGTTTACCTATGAGGGTGCTGTGGGAGCTGGTGTCAAATGCCTTGACCACATCCACTGCATGGCCACCATCCATCCACCTGGTTATGTCTTCATAAAAGGCTATCAGGTTGGTCAAACATGACTTCCCTTTAGCAAAGTCATGCTGACTGCTCCTAATAACCTTCTTATCCTTGATATGCCTAAAGACAGTGTCAAGGATAAGATGTTCCATCACCTTCCCAGGGATGGAAGTGAGGCTGACCCGTCTGTAGTTACCTGGGTCATCCTTCCTGCCCTTCTTATAGACTGGAGTGACATTTGCTTTCTTCAGGCACCTCTCGTGTTCCCCATGACTTACCAAAGATGATGGAGAGTGTCCTAGCAATGACTTTCGCCAGCTCCCTCAGCATCCACGGGTGCATCACATGAAGGCCCATGGATTTATGGATGGTCAAGTGTTCAAACCGATCCCTAACCCAGTCCTCCTCAACCAGGGAAAACTCCTCCTTTATCCTGACTTCCTCTGAAGCCTCAGGGGACTGAGGCACCTGAGGACAGTCTCCAACAGTGTAAACAGAGGCAAAGAAGGCATTCAGTAACTCTGCCTTCTTTCTGTCCTCTGCCTCCAGGGCACCCGCCTCATTCACCAGAGGGCCTACATTGCCTCTAGTGTTAGTTTTGCTGACAATGTATTTGAAGAAGCCCTTTCTGTTGTCCTTGACCTCCCTCGCCAGTTTTAATTCCAAGGAGGTCTTAGCTTTTCTGATTGCCTCCCTACATTCTCTGACAGATTTTCCTTACATACTGTGTGATACATTTATATAATTGGTGCCATCTTATGAGCAGGTTGTTGTCAATTTTTGGATTTGTAGGGGAAATAAAATACTGAGAACAATAACCATTCCATAGTCGAAAATGAGATGTGACTTCCATTGTAAATCTGATTCAGAGCTTCTATTCAATTTTGTAAACAAAGGCCTACCTGTCTATAAATGAAGCTCTTCTGTAATTTTTTCTACTAAATTTTCACATTATTTACTTTGTATTCCTAAAGCTGATCTAATAAGAAATTCTTGTCTTAAGTTAAAAGTAGGAAGGAAAACAAGCTGCTTCTGATTAAGATGCAGTGTTTACTACAACTACCACACTCTTATGAGAGTTTTTTCTTTGACAGTTCAACAAGAACATGTCAATACTTTTACTGGATTCTCATAAATGATGATAGAATATTAGCTGTTCTATTCCATCATGTGGTTGACCCAACACCTTCCCATCTGCCACCCTCCAAAGGACACATCCTTCTTCTGAACTTTAGTAAATCTATTGACGTGAAAAATATAAGTGAGAAACACGAACTCTACAGAGCTAATAAAAAAAGAAAGTGTATAACTTCATTGGACAAGCAGAAGTTTGAGGGTTCTTAACAGTTCAAGCCCATGTTATGTGTGTAAATGATTTCTACATTTGAAAACAGGATAAAACTGTTCCAAGCATAACAACTAATGTGACATTTTTTGATTTCCCTCAACTTTTGACATGCAGATGAATGATCTCACATTTGCCACCAATATAGAATCTGTCTGCAGAGAATGACTTAAATATTGCTTAGAATTGCTTTAAAATTAAAATTATTAGAATCATTAGAATTATTAGAATCATTTAAATTAGAATTAATTACAAATTCTCAAGACATATTAGCAGTCTACAAAAAGGTAGACGAGACAACTTATCTGGGTGTGTTCAAGAGCACAGATTGAAGGAAGTGAAGACCAATATCCTCCATGTATATGCAGCACAGAATGACATGTAGTGTATGTGAACTGGAAATAATTTCAGATGGTGCCAGGGATCTGCAGAGCTAAAGGACTCTACAGTTTGACTAATCTGCCAATGTCTCAAAAGCTTTGACAGAGCTGTTGCCACAATGCGGAGATATATAGAAAAGTGTTCTGGAATAAGCATAAACCATTTTGTTTTCCACATTTACAAGTCACTAAAAAGGGTTTTCTTTCCTTTAGATCACAAATTTTATTAACTTGCTTACCTACTGCTGTGTGACTTCTGCTAGTGCTGAGGTCTGAATTTTCTTCCGCTATCGTATTCTCTTGTACTCCTTGGTTTTGCATTTGTACAGTAAACAACCCTGTTCTCACCTCACAGATTATTTGGCAGAGAGAAATGAGAGTGATTTTATGCAGTAGCAAAGTGAACTTCTGTAAACATTTGGCTTCATCTGAGATATTTGTATATCCCAAGTACACAGCTATCAGAGCTGTATTAAAAGCTGAATACATTGCACAAGAGCTGAAATGTAAAGATGAGCCCGACAGTATACTTGAACTCGTACCTTTGGGGAAATGAGGTCCAACATCCTACATTAAAGGTAGATTCAGGATATGTTTTGAATTTCCTTGGAGACATGCCTCCAGGAAAACTGGAGGAAGGGCTGCATGAAAGCCTTGGAGGGGACAGATCTGTTAAGAACTGATAGTTACACAAAAAAAGTGAGGGGTAAAATATGTGTATAAGGTAAAACGGTTTAGATTCCTTTACATCTGACTTCTTTGAAATATTCTTACAGTTCCTCCACTGATATGCAGATGTGTCCCTAATTGTTTTGCTGAGATGGTTAAGAACTGGTAGCTGCATCACGCTTGTAAGTTCTTGTTATATATCAGTCTGGATTTGGTTTACATTCCTAGTGTTTCAACTCATCTTTCCTCTCTTTGTGTGCTTTATTAGCCCTAAGGTCCTGGTCTCCTGATCATCTAGAAAGCCTCTGAAGTACATGGGCATCCCCATCCAGGATATATATCTGATTTTCCTCTTGGTGGAGAGAGGAAGGATGGACATACTTGTGTGGCTGTGAACCCTATAGGACCCTTACCTACTGCCAGTCCTGACTTCTGGGACAAGCTTTCACACCAACACAACTGTACCTCACCTCCCTCATACTGCTACTATGACCTCTTTAACGATGGGACAAAGGGACAGCAAAACAGAAAGCTCACATACACACAACCTGCAAGAGAAGAACAGCAGCAGACAGATGCGGTAATTTTAGCAGGAGAAGAAAGGAACTTAACTGAGAATCTCAGAAGCTGTGAGAGCGCTGGAGAAGAGGATGCCCTGCGGTATTGTCTGAATGCTGTTAGAAGGTGCTTATACTCACACATGGCATTGGTCATGCACAACTCTACTTGGGGCAACATCAGGCTGGGGTCTTCTGGAGTGAATATCACACACACATCAAGCCTGGACCTATCTTGGAGTTCAAGGAGGAGGTGATGAGGTACTTAGCCAGGCAGCAGGCTTTCTGGGACTCAGTTGACCTATGAAAGGAGCTAGCAGGCAACCATCAGTAGTATCAGTGTTCAGAGTGGCTTACATCTTGCTGCAGAGATGTTCCTTCCTTCCTGGAAAGGTAAATACTATCATAGGACACTCTAGCAGCCTCTGCTCCAGGCATCAGCCTTCAAATGGCTTTTGGTTTTGAGTGCTATAAACATGCAAAAATAATAACCTTTGGACCTGAGGAAACAGAGCTGGTAACATCCTGCCTTTTTGGTGAGGTAAAATTTTTATCAAAATGGTTGGATATCTCAGGAAGTGAGGAATGCCCTGTGCTCCTTCTGCCTAAATGCAAGATATTAACTCCTTGCCTGACCTAGTCCTGTTAAAGGATTCCTCCTTTAGGATTTTACTTTTCTTATTCTTGAGGGATTATTTTTAAGAGTTTTACGAAGGTAGACTTTACAAAACTATTGGAAAACATAAATTTCTTCTTGTTTAGGGACTTCTACTAGAAATCTTTCCCTGCCATAACAAAGCTCCTGGTGAATCCACCAGATCATTCCTTTTCTTCTCCTTCTGAACACTTGCTTTGTTCAAGCTGAATTGTGTGATTGGCAATCTCAGTATATCTGTGCTCTTTCAGATGCTGCAATGTGCTGTTAAAGAGGGACATTCCTTCTGTTGCCACAGCCACATTTAATAAGACCATGTGAGATATTCAGAAATAGGCAGTGATGCTGATTCCTAGGGTGTTTTTTTGAGGAGGAAGCAGAGCACACCTAAAGCATTGTTGATTGATTCCAAAAGGTGCCATTTTCCATGGAGGTACCCTACACTCAGCGGGAATCCTAATAATAACAGCAAGAGGTTAAGCCAAAGAGTGAGGGAAATATTCAATCCATACAGGTGTTGCACGGGTTTTCACATTTGGTTTTACATGTCTCCTTTGTAATTGTTCAGAAATAAAACTTTGCAGAGTATGGCAGCACTTGCTCTACATGTTGGATTATATTGTGTTTTTGACTGTGAGTAGCCTGTGTTCATTTCATCCAAGATGAAAAGCATTAGATTTTCAAAAGAGGAGTTGATTTTAAGTGTCTTTATTCTGCCAGGGGAACGTTTTATAAAGCCAAGCTGAACAACTTGTAAATGTGAACTGAGTTGCCTGCCTTTGGAGCTCAGCAGGCTAAGTCTGAATCATATTTTCCTGCAAGTGATAGCTTTGAAGGAAAAGAACCTGGGCTTATTGTTTTGCTGTGTCTTTGTCCTGTTGTTAAAGAGGTCTCCTTCAAGCTCTGCGACTCAGCAGTATGAGGGAGGTGAGGTACAGTGGTGTTGGTATGAGATGGGGGGCCTTGAACTCCAGCTTTCTAATCCTGCTTATTGGAGAAATCAAACCAAATTAAAAACATCTCCGGGCTAGATAGCGCATAACGTCACAGCGTTGGCTTAGAAGCGGTGCTGAGGTGTGCAGCCCAGCAGGAGCTCCTGGAGGCAATGTGCTGTCATTCAAACCAGCACAGATGCTGTTTAACTCCAGCCAGCAGCCTGACGTGGGGCTCTGAGAATGCTATGTGTCCCCCGTGTCTCAGGCAGCAAACCACAGCTGCTTCCTTCTCACCTTTGGAGAGGGAGCAGAGTGCATTTGCCTCCAAACATTGCATTACCAACAGTCTTTTCTTTCCCTTTTGTTATCCCCTGCCTTTGTCTCCCACTGGCCTGCAGTCCCTCACATCCACGACAGTGTTTACATTGCCCTGGAGTTTCTGCTTCTGGCTCAGAGCTTCTGCCATGGTCAAAAAGCACAAAGTGCATCTGAGGATTTGGACTGTAAAGAAGGAATCAAGCTAGTCTCTCACTCCCTTCAGCTGTGATTGTTTGAGTGCCTGGCTGGCACCCTTGGTTACATGACAGCAGTCGGCAGGCAAACAGCCTTAAGTAACTTGCAGCAGATGCCAATGGCAGCAAGGGCAGCTGGACATTGCCAGTGCATGGGGAGACCTTGGATACCATCCAACAAGAACTTGTCTCCCAGTCGTATGCCACTGGAGGATCCCAGTCAACTTGGGAGATTCTTCTGCATGATGGCTGCCGCACAGACCAGATCTGTAGCAGCGTGCTAGTGGTCCTTCTCATGATTATAATGCATTAGACTGAACAGCTCTAGGACATAACTCTAAGATGCAAGAATGTTATGCTTAGGTGCTATGTTTAATTCATGTATATGCCTGTAAATATGACATGTAGGTTTCATTGTCAAGAGGAAAATGACGTTGTGCTTGGAGTTCTAACTGGAGGGCAATAACCAGAAATGCTCATTTATCTTGCATACCTACCTGCAAATTTCAAAGGATATGAGTGCTTGCTTCTACTTACAAAGGTTTAATTGGCCACTACTTAAATGGAAATCAGAATATGTAAACATGTTTGCAAGACTAGGTTCACCTCTGTATTCATTTGAGTTGAGTTGCTGTGCAAGGTAAATAAATCTAATCACTTCTAAATATAGAAAGCGTGATGTAGCACAGTGCAGGATGGAATAGAAAATATTTACGAATCTATTTCCTGTATCAGGTTAGAGAGGAAGAGGCACATGTCCCATTTTGAGACTCTTCTCTAAACTAAAAATAAAAAAAAAAAATCTGTCATGGATTAAAACTATTAAATTTGGTGTAAAACTTAAACAGCTGCATTTTCACATTTCTAGTGTTGCCTGTAAGAAAAATTAAGTGTTGAAGAATACAGGCTGCATTTTGCTGCCTATATTTTCCTTTGTATTTGAAAGCAAGTTTCAGTGGCATTAGTTGCTGAGCATGGCTCATTGAATCTACTTCTGATCTAAGTAGTATCAGAGGGTCTTTGTGATATTTCAAGAATGAATTTGCAAAACTTGAGAGACCTGATTCAGTTCCAAGATAGAGATGAACCTCTAGCACCCAGTGTTTGATTGCAACTCTGAAAATTGCCTGTTAATCACTAATGTTGATATAGTATCAATGGGTGGGAAACTGTTTACTCATATTCCTTTTCCTTTATTTCTATATTTCCCCCATGTTGTTATTTAGATAAATCCATCCTAGAAAGCAGTTATGTATCCCTGGCTCCTACTTTCCTTGAGAGGTTGCACTGGCCTGGTATATATGTTCTTTACATTTAGATCCTGATGTGTTGTCACATCCCTCCCGGGATGGGGGGGACAAGAGATTTAGATTCATAATACCCCAACTGAGTGGACAACGGTGAGACAAGTCTCAAGGCCCATACACATTTATTTATTAATTTCTCACAACGTGTAGATTGAACTTATGATAATCGGTTTTAGTTACAAGACACACTAGGGCAGGCAATATACTACGGCTTAATAAAACCCAGGAAAAGACTAGCTACATAGCAAACCACAGCAAGCTGCATGTTACTTAACAAGAAAAAAGGACATAAAAGAACTTATAACAGGCAGCATTATACTTAATGATAACAATATAGAAAGTAAGTATAAACTAAGCAAGCAGTATGATAGGCCTTGCATTACTTAGTGAGAAAGGGGAAAGGGAAAGATTTTTTTTTGAAAGAGAGAGGGAGACAGAGCGGGGGAAAGAAAGAGACAGAGCTCACCGGTCCAGGTTCCTACATTGGTCCTGCCAACGAGGGTTCAAGGATGACATTATCTTTTCTTCTTCTCCTCCTGCACTTTTCTTCTTGGTGTCTTCATCTCAGTCTACATGCTTCTTCTCTCCTTCTTATATCTGCTTTCTTCCGTCAAACTTTTTGCTTTTTCCCACCTCAATTTATACACACTTTTTCTATATGTGGACATACAGTATGTCCAGTAGGGAAGCAGGGCACTTCATTGTTTATGACCATATGCAATTGCCTTATCTCTATGGGAGATGTGCTAGGAGACAGGGCCATCCTGCCTTCAAAGGATTCCTGATCTCATGCATATTCAGGTTAAGGCTATTTGAAGCATCTGTTTCCAGTTTCCTTCTAGCACATTCCATTCAGCCCTTATCAGTTTGCCACGCAGGACCAGAAACCAGTCATTTTTGACTAAGCTGGAAGGGGTGTAAAATGTCAAGAAATGTTTAAGGCAAATATTCACACATCTATCTGCTACACGTCTAAGTGGAATTTAACTTAAAAACAATGTGACAGAGTGGAGGTTAACCAAAATTATTTTAAAAAATAAATAAATGTGTACAACTTAAAAATCCACAGCTCTGGGTCATTTTGTCTCAGCAACTCTTTCATTATTCCAAGGCTTGTCCTCAGGGGCTTTCCTCATCATCTGCCATGACTGCAGCTGCATACTGAACAGTGACAACTCTCTGTGGATTTCCTGGCAGAGGCAAGTGTAAAACTGCTTCTCTTTCACCATCGGACATAGCCTCCACCCTGAGTGGAAAGAAATCAGAAGGTTGCTTTCTGCTGCTATATTTATATCCAGAGATATTCGTGTTTCAATTTTTTTGTTTGTTTGTTATTTTGAGAGTTCTGCTTAAAACTTGGATGTTTCTAGTGAATTTGATACCTCTGAGGTGTCGTAGTTTAAGCCCGCCCAGCTGGAAGCGCTATGCAGACACTCATTCACCCCCACTCCTCTCTCTTTAGGGATGGGGAGGGAGAGAATTCAACAATGAAGGCTCAAGGATTGAGATTATAACAGGGAGAGTTCACTCACCACTTATGGTTACAGACCAGAAATAAAAGTAGACTTAGGGAAAAAACCATAAATATAATTTGCTACCACCATTTTAACCAAATCAACTAGATCAGATTAAGATAGTGAGAGAAAATACATATAACTCATCTGAAATACACTTCTCTGCCCCACTCTTCCCTTCTTCTTTCCTACCTTCCTGTCCCCAGTGATGCAAGGGGCAGGGAGTGAGGAGTGCGGTTTGGCATTTTCTATGACAATCCCTCCTCCTCTTTCTCCTCAAGGGGTCTTGCCCTGATGCCACGTGGTGTCCATCTCATGGGAGGAAATCCTTTCCCTCCACGTGAGTCCTTCCCACCAGTGTGGGATCCACCTGTGGCCTGTAGCGTCCTTTGCTCCTGCACAAGTCCTCCTTGGGGTTGCAGTTTACTTCAGGCATGTCCTCTGCTCCCAGGTGGTCTTTTGGTCTCCTGGCATGGGGTCCTCCACGTGCTGTTGTACCCTGGACATTTTGTTGCCGTTGATATCCTCAGTTCACAGGCAACCATTCTGCCACCATCTCAGCACAAGCTCAGGGAAATCTCTGCTCTGGTGCCCTTTTCCCCCTCACCTTTGTCTTCACCCACCACGTGCTTTTCTCTCTTCAGCTCCACCTCCTTTCCAAAATAAACAACTCCCCAACACAAAAGACGGGACAGGGAGACAAAGAGATAAAGAGGTTGGCCCAACAGGTTTCCCTCTTGTAAACATTGATTGCAGAGGCCTGACCTTGGCCAGAGATGGGTCTGACTTTTACCTGGGCTGAGGGAGGCACTGGAATCTTCAGAAGGAGCTGCCACCACCGCCCTTTCCCTTCGACCAAAACCCCTGTCAGACACAAATACATGACAGAGGTCAGAACTAATTTACCATCAGTTATTTCTACTAAGGCAGGGGAGAAATCTCGTGCCAATGGGGTATGAGGCACTGTTTCTGTGCTTACTAAAAGAAATCCCATTATGCAAAGGGAATCTTCGTCCCTTTCCTCTTCTTCATTTTCTTGAAATTTTTAAGTAGTTTACTTACGGACTCAAGCTCCTTCCATTCCTACTGCAGATCTAACAAACATTGTTTTCCCAAGCAGGCTCTGTGAAAAGGAACACACGTTTCATCACATCCAAGCTTTCAGGACAATGACTCAGATTCGTAGACTCTCAGGCCAGGATTAAGGTGAACACCAGAGATCCTAAAACTACTTTTATTTATTCACAACAATGAATCTTATAGCTGACAACGGACCTTGATTGCCCACTTAGTGCTCATGTCAACAAGTCTCACAACAGAGAACCACTTGTGTAAAGAGGCTTTGCCATAAATAACTTTTTTGTGTTAAGAAAAGAAAGATAAAGAGAAAAGGAAGGATAGAGAGAGAGAGATCACCTTTGGATCCTGTGATGATGATGACACATGGTAGCAAACCTATGGTGGTGAGCAAGGGTGCCTAACTTGTGGAGTTATTACCTTTTATACAGTCAAGTCCCCACCCCACCAGGCTGTTTACCCCTTGTGGAAAATTATCGAGATCTGGTGGATGGTGTGGACCTCTGAGGGGGTTACTTCCTCACTCTGCTGGTATGGACCTCTTTGCTTTGCAGCTGTATCTCCAAGTCCTAGCAGTCCTCATACTTCCACCAGGGCACTGGCTGGGCAGTTGGCTCAGGAAAGTGTTGAGGACCTCAGCACAAACAGGGCAAGTGATGGGCAGGGGACTGTGGCCAATTTCGATTCAGAAACGGCCCAAACTCTTTGAGACATCAGTTTATCAGTCTCTTACAATCATTCATCTCTGACTCTATTTTCAAAGCAAATTTTCAGAGAAGTTGGTATTTCAAAACCTGCTTTGTTAAAAAGAGTTGCTAACAAGGCGAGGGTACGTTCTGCATGACTGAAAAGCAAGGCTTTTCATTTTTAATAATGGACAAACTGCAGCACAAGTCCATGAAGATAAATTTAACCATTAGAATAACAATATGGGGGCTTCAGAATCAAACAGCTTTTTAAAAATTCAGACTTAGTCAAATTTGCTTAGCTATTCTATATCCAAATGAAGGCTCCCTCTTTAGGAAAACAATGCAGTATATGTCCTAATCATTTACTACGTCTTCTCTGGCACTTTTTGCAGTGAGGCTGGTATTTGAGGAGCTTTGTGAATCAGGGTAAGAAGTAGAAAGTGGGTTGCCACATGCTGCATTAAGTGTCTGCAGAATCTGTGGCACCACTGAGAATGTTTCCTAACAAGATTGAGTACTCTTCTCCTCCTCCTTCACCCATTAAAAACAGAGGAAATGCTATTATGTTGCAGTCTAATTTTCCAATACACTTCACCAGATACTTATGCAATGTGTTTCTCACCATTGCAACCTTTCTGAGCAGAATGGGTACCACAGTCTCCTTTAAGCAAAGTCTTGTTAGCATTAAACACACAAAAGAAGACAAATTTGTGTCCATTCTCAGGAAATAAACATAGGAGCTTGCATCAGTAAGCTCTCAATTAGCACACTCATTAGGAAGTATTTTGAGCAAACTAATGAACTTTTTGCTTCTTGCCTAAGATAAAATATACAATGGAAAATGGGAAAGTAGAGATGGTGTATGTCACCAAATTATAGAGTTGTGTGAACGGCTCTAATAAAACCCATTTTTCCCCTACTCAGAAATTATGGATTTTATTCTGCTGAAATTGAATAATAATATTCGCTGTAATGAACTCCTTAGCCCTCTAAGTGGCTAGTAAAAATTAATCTTCAACAGTAATGAGTAGTACTAGCGTGATTTTGCTGCTTTAAGATTGAATTACTCAGACTTTAAGTCCTTGTAAAAGGGAGTGGGATACGCTACATCCTGTTTACCAGGTGTTTCAGGAGCAGTCAGCATGAAGGCGTGGAAATTTAGTCATCAAAATATATGAAGGCATGCTGTGAAAAAACAGGAGGACTCTTAATTCAGAGCATTAATTTCTAATTTTTTTTTGTTATTATCCATTTGTTTTAGTTTAATAATAGAATAAAATTCAATATGAAGCAAACTCTCAGACATTTCCCTGCTACACTTGTTAACATAGTCTGATATCTGTGGTACTTTCACATCTTGTCTGAAATGAGTTGAGGATGACCTTAGTCTCTTGGACCTGTACTATAATGACACATTAGAAGTGCTTATGTCTTCTCAGTACATGGAGCTTAGGATATCTCTGCTCTTGCTCTAGGCTCCTCTGTTGAGGTTAGATGGGATAAATCTGACTTCATGCGCAGAGGAGAGGACAAACCAGAATTTGGGTGGCATCCTCCTACAGAACGCTAAAATAATGGTGACTAGACACTATATAGCGAATACCAAGGAAAACTGAGACCAAATCATCCTGGAGCTAATGAGATAATGAAATTGTTACATGTGGGTTTTTTACCATTCAGACCAGGACTGTCTTACACAGCATTCACACATCAGAAATAAAACGAGACTAGTAATGTGAGTTTTAGTTTAGTTTAAAACATTGTTTTCAGAGCTGCGTGTCCAGGTTCATAACCTGGTTGCACCATGGTGGTTTGCACAGAGGTTTCCTGGCTCACCTGACACAGCTGACTCTGGATGAGTAAGTCCTAGCTGATCAGTATGGTAGGGCAGAAAGGAAGAAAGTGAGTAAGGGAAAGGAGGAAAAAGGCTGCAGTGGAGTTATGTAACTCATAACATGTTTTTTAAACAGCTGCTTGTATAGGAGAATACAGGACATAAGTAGCCATTGGCTGAATAAGTCCCTCTGTGAGTATATATGTGTGAGAGAAAGAATTCCCCTAGGAATTACCATGACTATTTTCAGCTTGTTTATTTTTCATCCTCTCTTCTGCTTAAATAACAATATCCTTTATAATGTCAAGCTGTAAGAAAGGACAGACCATGATTTCTTATTGATACAATGGCTTTTAAGAACAAGGAAAATGAACTAGTTTTCGAAGTATATAAAATGATACACATGCTGTCTAAATATTCTGTCCTAGTTGCTATATTATGACTACTGGGTTGTTAGCTGAGCTCCACATTTTACTTACAAAGATAAATGCCAATCTACCAGTTTGATTTCTCATTAGTAACATCTGAATTTCCCATAATTCTATTTTTGACAATATTTTTTTCAGTTCTGTGAAACCTTTCTCCTTCTCACTTGTTTTGGAAAAACAAGGGGAGGGGGAAGAAAGTCTGTATGAATTTTCTCAATTTCACTAAAAAAGGCAGTCTCTTCTGTGATCGCTGATATGGTTATTTTGAAATGTTCTATAGTTATAATGGACTTGTTCCAGAAGTTTCACTGAGCTAGTCCAATCCCTAATCCCTGCTCTAAATTATTTCTTTTGGTGCCACATCACAAAATTAATCTTTCCATTTGCTTTGCGCTGAATCATTTAACAGTGTGTGAATCCGTATAAAGAGCCATGAGGCAAAGCTTTTGATAAAAGTTGGCTGGAACTAAACTAACCTTCATATCTTATTTGAGAATAAGAAAATAAAAGTTTCAAGAATGACAGGTTTGGCTGCAACTTTTAGTTGTTCTCTTTTCCTCATGCCAGATTACATAGTCTATGTAATACTTTCCTTGTTTTTAATATATTTTCTGTGTAATCAGGTGGTCCTGAGAGATGACCTGCTCATTCAGGACACTTGTTTATTCTGGTGATTTGAAATAACATTACAGTAGCAATGTCTCACATGCAGAAAAGCAATTCCAGTAGCAAGATTTCTACTGAGGCTCTAATGGTGAGTTTGAATAACATCTTGTGTCAGTGTTCATAAAAGTACTGTGGATACAGGACCAGTCTCTGAGGAAATGTTTATACTACGTGTAAAGAACATCTTACTAGCTCTTTGAGTCTATTCCCACGATAACGATAGTAGTGATGATAAAACCTGTTGCTTTTACACAGCTGCTCAATAGACTGTATGAGATTAATAGAGATGGTCTTTATTGAATTCTTGCTCCATAGGAGCCTATCTTAGAACCACTGCTGCAAACAGAAAGAGAGACTGAAAGACCCACTAGTACTGTCAGTAGGAAGAAACAGGGAGAATGCTGGAAGTGTAGCTCCTATTCTGTGAAAGTTAGATTAAAGAAGATGAGTTATTCTGCAATTTGAATAAGACATAATTAAAAAGATGCTGGAACATTTCTGACCAGATTATCCCAACAGTTTCTTACTACCCTTGTATTAGCTGACTTGGGTTTACATAAAGAAAAGAAGGAGAAAATAAATTATAGTTAATATTTGAAGTGCAAATCATCTTGTCTAACTTTCAGGCTGTGATTCACTTCAGAGCTAGACACCTGAACTCAGTTACCCATTTTGTATCTATATGTCAGTGAGGTATTTAAACTCCCACTCTAGTCAGCATAGGACATATACCACTGGCAGACCTTGACAGCTCCCAAGACCAAAAACTCTTCTCACTTCCATGCTTATATTTGACCCTGATCTTTCTTCTCTCACTTCAGAATTATCAGTGTAAAACATTGTTGGTTCTAGATCCAGAGCATACCAAAGCTTTTGAAATGTTGAATTCTCTGTAAAATTGCAAGGTTATTAGAACCAGGTTTTTTATTTATTTTTTTTTTTGCCTCAGCTAGCCCAGTTCAGGAAGATTTTATTTAACTCTTTGTGGAAGAAATGACAAAGTAATGTGCAGAATGAAATATTTATTGATTGTAGTTTTAAAATGTGTAAATATTGGCAAAATCGAGTGCTCCAGTGATAAAAACAAAGAAAGTAATATTTTGTAGTTTACAGAATCCTAACTACAGTGTCGATGCTTTCCTGTGTGCAGCTGAACCATGTTGAGGGAAATCATATAGACACAGATGATTTCACACTTAAGCTAACATTCTTGGTTACCTGAAGCCAATTGTGGGGTATTACAAGACTAGGCACCAGCACATGAGTTTACAAGCATCTCACTGCACTAAAAAGAACTAGAAACTAATCATAAGACGTAGCTGTCCTCCTATGACAGAATAACTCAGGGTGAATTTTATCATCGTTGCATTCAGGTGGGTGCACATGTTCTAACACCGAGAAAATAAACATCTGCTTTATGTAAAGCAACTGAGTTAATCACATTGGCTGTATTTACTAATTTCTTCAACAGCAGTCTTGGGAACATGGGAATAAAAAGTGGATCTGACCTTTCCTTCCCTTTTTCTTTTTCTCCTCTATTCTGTCTTTTTGCACCTGGAGAAGCTCAGAGACATTTTTTTTGTTGTTTTGTTCTGTTTTCTCATGTGCCGCACAATATAGTCACCTAATTTTGTACTGACAACATATTAAGTAAGCAGAAGTCTTGAAACAACCTGGACCCCTTGTCCTCCTGGGGCTGCTCTTACAAGTTCAGTTTCTGGAAGAAAGGGAAATCTGGTCTTAAGAGCATGACTTGGGGGAGATGAGAGTGAAGAGCGTGTATCAAAACACATCCGAGTTACTTTTAATTACTTGATAAGATTGTTGAGTTATATTTCTAGATTGTTCTCTATAAATAGGATAGCAATATATTTTAAAATTCTGAAATTCTTCTGTTCAGTTCCAGAAGATATCACCCCTGGATCTTATGATGAAAGCTACTATTGTGAGAATAACTAGAATTTGGAGCAATACTGCAACACTGAGATTGGGAAGACTTGAAGTAAATTTGAGAAGGACTATATATGAATGTGTTGATTCATGCCAAAACTTATTTGATCTAATCTAGTATTAAGAATCCTTCACTAGTAGAAATCTCAAGCCAGTGGTGGAAATTTCATCCTCACAGATGATCTGTGTAGAAAAGAAGGTATTAATTCTTATATCCTTTTTTTTTTTTATAGATAATAAAGCACCTGTGAGAGATCTTCTAGAAAGTGCTATATTATATTATTTTCTATTTAGAAATGAATTTACGTAGTCATAGCCTTGTCTGTTCAGCCGAAAGTGAACTCCTTGGAGTATACATCTAATGACAGCAAGAATGAGTAATTTAGAACTTGAAGCTTGTACTTCCTCCCCAGATGATAAAGGAAAAATATAAAAGCATTTTAAAAATTATCTTTCACATTTACATCTAGAGGAAAATACAGCAGCTCCAATTTATTTGATTTGTTCATTAATTTCTCAGCTAATACTTGGAAAAACACACAACGGGGACAAAATGTAACCATGCAACACACCAGGCGGTACTGTGAAAAATTTTGTGCTACCAAAAGAGTGTATGTAACATAGAAAATGTAGTGCATATTAATCCAAAAGTAAACAAGAAAGAAAAATGAATTTGTATTTAGGTCTGTAAACTTTAACAGTATTACCCCATAGAATATAGGAAGGAACATGAAAAAGCGTACATATGTGGAACTGGAATGCATAGAGGATTATATGAATGTATCTACTGCATCATAAAATGTGTTTGGTCTGTCATCAATATATAGCTAACACATTTCAGACAAATATGTAGCCTTTCTGCTCAGATCCAAGTGTGAGTTCAGGAATGTGGCAACACTATCCAGACATATAGCATGGACTTACTAGTTGGGAATCATCAGACGACCTATTTGATATGAAACAGTACTTCCAAGGCTTTCTTCCAGAAACCCCACATCTAGGTTTTCATGTCCTGCTCTGTGTTGACTGCCTTGTTTCTGCAATTGCATTTCCAGTTAGCTTACAAATGCACGTATAAAAGTGACAGCTTAATTTGATCATGACTAGCTGTTTCAAAGACCCTTTACATAAAGGCTATGTCACACAAGTTTGTGAGTTGTTAACTAAATTTTAAAAGCCCACCTTTTCTAGTTGTACTTTTTTATTGTTGTTGAAGAAGAGATCTCAGACTGCTTACGTTGTCATAATCCATTGGGCTCCCTGGCTCCATTGGCATTGATTTACATTAACTTGAATCCATCCACCTCTGTATTACTAGACAGAGGTGTCTTCACCTCTAAGCAACAGAGAAAATAGTAAGAATAGCAGATGTAAAAATTCTTAGTCAGAAAACCTCTATGCATTGGCAGATGTGTCAAGGTAAGTTGTGACTCCATGCACTTGTCATATGCAACAAGTTGACTGTGTCCCAGCTTCCTAGGCATTCGCCATGGCATCTGGGCTTATACCTTACCAGGTAATAGCAGGTCTCTGTATTTTTATTTTTTGTTTTACCTCTGCTAGGATCCCAGTCTGCAATATCTTAGACCTGGAAAAACAACTCCTTTGTAAAATCTTTTTTTAAGTAAAGGTTGTTTGTTATTTGTTGCACGTTCCGCCTTTTTTTTTTTTTTTTAAACTATGATGCAAGTGTCTTCCAGGTTAGAGAATTATCCACAATATGTACAGCCATCCAAACCTGTGTCAGAGAGACAAGGGACAGACTGAATACAAAGAAAAACTAGCATCTTTATGCAAACGGAACTATATACCCATGTAGAGGTAAAATGATTTTCAATACTAGAAATATGTTGCAAATGATTTGAATGGTAGTGGAATAATCCAGATATATCACGGCTTCAGATATCTCTCTGAAAGCGTCATGAAAATTTTATTGTCTTCTTATAACGAATAACTATTTTTCTCACTCTTTTTCCCAGGAACACCAGAACTGAGCATTTCTACAGAGACGTGGTGGTCATCTCCATTTCAGTCCAGAAGGAAGTATCTTTCAGGCCCTGATTGCTTACTTCCTAGTTTAAAAGATTTGATCACCAGCTTAATTTCAAATATTTTACCAAATTTATCCAAATGGAGACAAGTGATGAGTGGTATTCCTCAGGGGTTAGTACTGGGACCAGTGTTGTTTATCTTCTTGGACAGTGGGATTGTGTGCACCCTCAGCAAATTTGCTGATGACACCAAGCTATGTGGCCAACATGCTGGAGGGAAGAGATACCATTCAGAGGGACTTTAATATACTTGAGAGGTAGAT
Source organism: Apaloderma vittatum (assembly GCF_000703405.1). Taxonomy (NCBI): domain Eukaryota; kingdom Metazoa; phylum Chordata; class Aves; order Trogoniformes; family Trogonidae; genus Apaloderma; species Apaloderma vittatum. The sequence continues at coordinate 107,272 of NW_009702987.1, read as the reverse complement.
CTGTGCAAACCTCATGAAGTTCAACAAGGCCAAATGCAAGGTCCCGCACCTGAGTTGAGGCAATCCTCATTATCAATACAGGATGGTGGATGATGTGATAGAAAGGAGCCCTGGAGAAAAGGACTTGGGGATACTAGTGGAGGAAAAGCTGAGCATAAGCCAACAATGCATGTTCGCAGCTCAGAACACCAATTGCATCCTGGGCTGCATCAAAAGAAGCATGACCAGCAGATCAAGAGAGGTGGTTCTGCCCCTCTGCTCTGGTGAGGTTTTAAACTGAAAGAAGACAGATTTAGCCTAGACATTAGGAAGAAGTTCTTTACTACGAGGGTGATGAGACACTGGGGAGTGGTGAGTGCCTCATCCCTGGAAATGTTCGAGGTCAGTTTGGATGGGGCTTAAAGCAACATAGTCTTAGTGGGATGTGTCCCTGCCCATGACACGGTGGTTGGAACTAGATGATCTAAAGGTGCCTTACAACTCAAACCATGCTATGATTCTAAGAAATTTGAAGTCAAGAAGATATTTATCCTATTTCCAGGCAGATCTTAGGAGGTTTTTGTTCTCTGTAGGGTGGACTGTTCATATCCTAGCATCATCTGGATATTGTCATCTATCACAGGAAGGGACTGTGATATTAGTGGCATGTACAATGTTCATTCTTTCTCCCTGTAGCATACTCTAGATTCAAGGCTTTTGATTCCTTGTACTGAAAGTCTCTAGCTGTAGTGCATCGGGAAGTGTGTGGATTATGTTATGAGAACAGACTGAAGCTGTGTTCTTTACTGTCCTGTATTTCTATCTTTTGAAAAATCAGAAGAGCTTGATATGCTAGACTGAGGGTGAGAGTTTTCTGGCTAAATGACTGTATCTACACTGAAATCATCTAAAAGAGAAACCCCGGACTTCTTTTACAGTCAGTGAAGAAAACTAACAAATGATAGTTTCTAATTTTATGGAGAAACTCAACTCATTCTACATCAGATACCTGAAATTGCTCATATGAATTATCCTTTATGATTGCCTCATAACTAGGAAGGAAACATAAGTTGACTAACTGAGATGTAGACGTACAGGGTGGGATTCAGTTGCTCATATGTAGGCTCTGACAGCTTTTACTTCTCAGAACATCCAACTTTTTGATGAAAGCTGAATGACAGACAGGATGCCTTTTAGAACTTCAAGCAACACAAAGTAGCTCTGCTTAGATGGTGTAATTGTACACTTAGTGTGCTCCCTTTGGATTTTTTCCTTTCCACTGTAGCTACCTAGCCAAAAAAATAACCCAAACAAAAAAGTTCCTGTGTTTGTTCTTCTGGAGTGTCAGTGCTTCTATTTTCTAGGAATGAGCTGTTTTCACTACCTAGAATCGATTTTTTTGTTTGTTTCATTTATGTTACTGATGTTTAGAAACTACAGAAGTGCCTGAGAATCTTCATGTAGGAGTTAGGACTTCTCACCCTAGAAAAGCGGCACAATCAATAGCCCAACTGAACTGCACCTAGACCAACGTGCACAGTGTGGGCAACAAAAAGCAGGAGCTGGAAGCCATATTGCAGTGGGAAAACCATGACATAGTTGCCGTTATGGAAACATGGTGGGATGACTCAGACAACTGGAGTGCTGCAATGGATGGCTATAAACTCATTAAAAGGGACAGGCAAGGACGGAAAGGTGGTGGGGTAGCAATGTATGTTAGGAAAGGTTTTAACTGTCTATAGTTTAATGATGGTGACAATAAGGTTGAGTGTTTATGGATAAGGATCAGGAAAAACGCCAACATGATAGATATCATGATAAGAATCTGTTATAGACAACTCACCCAGGATACCCAGAGGTAGATGAAATATTCTACAATCAGATGAGGGAAGTCTCAGAATCACTATTCCTTGTTCTCTTGGAGGACATTAATTTACCAGATGTCTGTTGGAAATGCAGCAGACAGGAAAGAGTCCATTTGGTTCCTGGAGCCTGTAGAAGAGAACTTTCTGACTAAACTGTTGAGGAAGCCAATGAGGAAAGGTGACTGCTAGACCTGTTGTTTGTGAACAGAGAAGGACTTGTGAATGATATTATGGTTGGAGGCTGTCTTTGGCATAGCAATCAAGATAGAGTTTTTGGATCTTGGAGAAATAAGGACAGGAGTCAGCAAAATTGGTATCTTGTACTTCCAGAGGGCGGACTTAGGCCTATTTAGTAACCTGGTTGTCAGAGTACCTTGGGAGGCAATCCTGATGGGCAAACGAGTCCAGAAAGGCCGGACATTCCTCAATAAGGACATCTTAAAGGTGCAGGAGCAGGCCATCTCCATGTGCTAAAAGATGAGTCAGCATGGAAGAAAACCAGCTTGGCTGAACAGGGAGATTTCGCTGAAACTTGGGGGAAAAAAAAAAGAGTTTATGATCTTTGGAAAAAGGGCCAGATGACTCAGAAGGACTTCAAAGATGTTTTGACATTATACAGGGAGAAAATTAGAAGGGCCAAAGCCAAAGAACTAAGTTTGTCTACTATGGTAAAAGACAATAAAGAATATTTTTATAAGTGCATTAGTAATAAAATGAGGACTGAGGCCAGTTCTATTTAATAACTTTATCAATGATCTGAATGAGGGGATCAAGTGCACCCTCAGTAAGTTTGCTTGTGACACCAAGTTGAGCAGGAGTGTTGATCTGCTGGAGGGTAGAAAGGCTCTACAGAGGGATATGGACAAGCCAGATTGATGGGCTGAGGCCAATTGTATGAAGTACAATGATGACAAGTGCTGGATCCTGCTCTTGGGTCACAACAACCCCATGTAATTCCACAGGCATGGGGAAGAGTGGCTGGAAAGCTGCCTGGCAGAAAGGGACCTGACCGTATTGGGCAACAGTCGATTGAACATGAGCCAGTAGTGTGCCCAAGTGGCCAAGAAGGCCAACAGAACCCTGGCTTGTATTAGAAATTGTGTGGCCAGCAGGACCAGGGAAGTAATCATCCCACTGTACTTGGCACTGCTGAGGCTGCACCTCAAATTCTGTGTTGTGTTTTGAGCATCTTACAAGTAAGACATTGAAGTTCTGGAATGTGTCCAAAGAAGGACAATGAAGCTGGTGAAAGGTCTCGAGCACAAGTCTGACGAGGAGTGGCTGAGAGAATTGGGGTTGTTTAGCCTGGAGAAAAGGAGGCTGACGGGAGAACTTATTGCTTTCTGCAACTACCTGAAAGGAGGTTGTGGTGAGGTAGGTGTTTATCTTTTCTCCCTTTGTAACTGGCAATAGTACAAGAGGAAATCACAGAATCACAGAATCACAGAATATTAGGGGTTGGGAGGGACCTCAGATCACCTAGTCCAGCCTCCCTGCCAGAGCAGGATCACCTACAGTAGGTCACACAGGAAT
>NW_009702987.1:91196-103836 GCF_000703405.1 Apaloderma vittatum | reverse complement strand
TTCCCATGTTCTGTCACCCTCACAGTTAAAAAAAATTTCCTAATATTTTTGTCCTATGCTCCAGCTTGCACCCGTTTCCCCTTGTCCTATCATTGGACATCACTGAAAAAAGCCTGGGTCCGTCCTCCTGACACTCACCCTTGACATATTTACAAGCACTAATAAGGTCACCCCTCAGCCTCCTCTTCTCCAAGCTAAAGAGACCCAGCTCCTTCAGCCTTTCCTCATAAGGGAGATGTTCCACTCCCTTCATCTTTGTGGCTCTACACTGGACACTTTCAAGCAGTTCACTGTCCTTTTTGAACTTAGAGGTCCAGAGCTGGACACAATATTCCAGATGCGGCCTCACCAGGGCAGAGTAGAGGGAGAGGAGGAGTGTTGCACCAGGCGAGATTTATATTGGGTATTAGGAACAACTTCTTCACTGAAAGGATTTTCAGGCACTGGAACAGGCTGCTCAGACGATTCACCTTCCCTGGAGGTATTTAAAATACATGTAGATGTGGTGCTTATGGGACATGGTTTAGTGATGGGCTTGGCAGTGTTAGATTTATGGTTGAACTCAGAGATCTTAAAGGTCCTTTCTGACATAAATGATTCTATGATTCTTAGTTCTGAATTTTTTGCTGTATTTAAAGACATACCTGCTAAGCACAGGTCAGTCTGGTGCATTACACATTAGGTCAGACAAAACTTTATACACAAAACAGAATTACTACTTCAGTGCAATGATGTGATCCCTGTTCAGTCCCCATGTGTTGCCTGATCTATTTGGGAGGCATCCCTGCCCATGACAGGGAGGTTGGATTAAAATGATCTCTAAGGTCCCTTCCAGCCTAGGCCATTCTATGATTCTATGATTCTATGATGTTTAAGTCTAACAGCTGAAGACCCAGGTCAGGCAAAAACTTTATTGTATGCTGGGTTATACTCAGGAATTACATGTTTGAATTTTCAGAAACAGATCTTGTTGTCTGCTGTCTTGTTTATCTAAAAATTCAGCATCTAGAGTAAGCTTTGGATATTCAAATGTGCATCTCTGCAAGATAATTTAGTTTACTGAGATTTTTGAGAGATGAAATGTAAGGAAACATGACACAACAATCTTAAAGGTCCTTTCCAATCTAGGCAATTCTTTGATTTTGTGAAACACCTATGCTAACTTATATATCTTGAAGCTGGAAATTCTGATCAAATGACTCTTAACAGTGTCCTTAGTACTTAACAGAGAGGAATAAATATTGCTAGAGAACAATTAATTTTACCCTAAAATAAGTGTATGTGATAAATCAGATGAGTCACCTTCTGAAGATGCTTATTTCTATTTGTTGACTAAGCAGGAAGCTTAAATGTACTATTAGAACTTTAACGAAGAACTTTTAGAAGCCTGAATTTAGCTAGGATTAATCTCACTCTAAAATACGTTGTCAGAGTTACCCTTACATATATATTTTTCTCATTGGTTCTACACAGTGTTTAGACAATTATTTGTACACAGATACTTAATTTTTGGGTGAATAAACTTAATCAGTTTTAAAACGATTGGATTTACAGAGGGCAGACTTTGTCCTGTTCAGGAGACTGGTTGACAAATTTTCTTGGGATACAGTCCTGAATGACAAAGGCATTCCAGAAATCTGTATTATTCTTAAGAGAGATATCTTCAAGGCACAGGAATAAGCCATCCCTGTGTGCCATAAAATGAATCATTGAGGTAGGAAACTGGCCTGGCTAAATGGAGTGTTTTGGCTAGATCTCAGAAAAAATGAAAGTCTATGATCTGTGGAAGACAGGGCAGACAACACAGGAAGAGTACAAGGTTGTTGTAAGGCTATGTAGGGAGAAAGTTAGAAAGGCAAAAGCCAAACTAGAACTTAATTTAGCCAACACAATTCAAGATAATAAAAAATGTTTCTATAAATATGCCAACAGTAAAAGGAAATCTGAGGAAAATCTCCATCCATTACTGGATGCAGGGGGAAAGCTGGTGACCAAGGACAGAGAAAAGTTTGAGTTACTAAATTCTTACTTTGGCTCAGTCTTTGTCAGCATTGCCAGTTGTTCCCTGAATGCCCAGCCCCCTGAACTGAAAGATGTGGATGAGCAGCAGAATGCAGCCCCCACAATCCAAGAGGTAATGATCAGTGATCATTTCTGTGCCGCTTAGATATGTGAAAGTCTATGGAGCTAGATGGGATCCACCCAAGGGTACTGAGGTAGCTGGCAAAAGTGTTTGCCATCATTTGTCAGCAGTCCTGGCTAACGGTGGAGGTCCGAGTCTAATGGAGACTAGCAAATGTGATGCTCATCTACAAGAAGGGCTGGAAGGAGAGTCCAGGCCTGTTAGTCTGACCCCAGTTCCAGAGCATATTTTAAGTGTTATCACATGGCACAAACAGGATAACTGAGGGATCAAGCCAAGTTAGCATGGCTTTATTTAAAGCAAGTCTTGTCTGACTAACCTGATCTATGACAAGGCGACTCATTTAGTGGATGTGGGAAGAGCTGTGGACGTTGTCTACGTGGAGTTCAGCAAAGGCTTTGAAATCATTTCCCACAGCATTCTCCTTCAGAAACTTGCTACTCAAGGCTTGGATAAATAAACTCTGCACTGGATAAAAAACTCACTGGAAGACCAGGCCCAATGAGCGGTAGTGAATGGAATAAAATTTGTCTGTTGTCTTGTCACAAGTAGTGGGACCTATGCTTTTTAATATCTTTATTAACGATATGGATGAGAGGACCAAGTGCACGCTCAGGTTTGCAGATGATGCCAAGTTAGGCAGGTGTAGTGATCTGCTGGAGGGTAGAAAGGCTCTGCAGAGGGATCTAGACAGGCTAGATCAATGGGTCAAGGCTAATTGTATGAGGTTCAGCAAGGCCAAGTGCTGCACTTGAGTCATAACAATCCCATGGAAATCTACAGACTTGAGGATATGTGGTCAGAATATTGCACGTCAGAAAAGGCCCTGGGGGTGTTGGTTAAAAGACAGCTGAATATGAGCCAGCAGAGTGCCCAGGTGGCCAAGAAAGCCAATGGCATCCTGGCTTTTATTAGAAATAGCATGGCCAACAGGAGTAGGGAAGTGATTGTCAGCACTGGTGAGGCTGAACCTCAAGTACTGTGCTCAGTTCTGGATCCCTTCACTACAAGAGGGACACTGAGGAGCTGGAGCATGTCCAGAAAAGGGCAACGAGGCTTGTGAAGAGACTGAAACACAGGTCCTAAGAGCAGCAGCTGAAGGAACTGAGATTGTTTAGTCTGGAGAAAATAAGACTGAGGAGAGACTTTATTGCTTTCTACAACTTCCTGAAAGGTGATTGGAGAGAGGAAGAGGTCAACCTTTTCTTCCCAATAACAAGCAGAAAGAATAGAGGAAATGGCTGCAAGTTATGAGAGAGGAGGTTTAAGCTGGATATTAAAAAGAAGTTCTTCACCAAATGGGCACTGGAACAGGCTGCCCAGGACAGTGGTGAATCACCATCCTTGGAAGTATTTAAATGACATATTGATCTGTTGTTTAGGAACATGGTTTGGTGGTTACCTGGCAGGGCTAGGTTAACAGTTGGGCTCAATGATCTTAAAGGTCTTTTGCAACAAGAGATTCTCACATTCTGCAAAGCTTAGATTATAAATTCACGGACAATCTTTACTACATGTACAAAAAAGAAGGGAAAGAAAGACTGAAATTAAGCATATTCCATACTGTCCAGTAAGAATTCATGTCATGACATGCTTCTATAATAAAAACATAGATCCCCAAAACATAATAATATAATCAATGTACACTTTGCTTGAAGTGGGAAGGTTCCCTGTTCCTGTATCCTGTACAAGACATTGTTCAAAACCAAATCCTCGTTAAAAAATACTGAAATAATATGTCCACTATATGAGGGTTTACAAGCCTATGACACCATTAATAGTAGGTGCTTGACATCAGGACAAAGGAGATCAACATTACTTATGTCTGACAGGAATTGTGTAACATATATCAAGTTCAGCACCTCAGCAAAAGAAATATGAACGTTGTTCTTTTTTCTTTTCCTTCATTAAAAAAGAATTAAATCTTTATTCATGAATTATAGCTTGTCACCATACCTCTAATGTATCTTGTGCTCACTGAGCAACTTGAAAAGATTTCTAACAGCTTTGGTTCAGGTCAGTAGAGCCTCCCTTTTTAAATGACAACCTGGTTCTGCGTCTGCTATATTCCCAGACTCCACCAAAGTTTCAAGACAGCGATGCTGGCTTTCTTTTTCTCTTTCATTCCTTCTTTCTTTCTCTTTTCTTCCTTTAGGAGGTTGGAGGAGGAGAATCTGCCACAATAAACTAGAAAAATCCATTCTGTCAAATTGCATGCCCTGCTGCTTCATCACCATTATTATACTGAGGTTTTACATTAAAGTACCCTGGATTTTAAATTGAAAGTCAAATATAATTTGCCACTAGAAGCATGAAGTGAGTGACTAGAAAAGCTGATAGCTAGGCGCAGCATGACAAATTGGTATCTATCTAATAATGAGCTTTACAAGGTCATGGATCACTACGAACCTTTCAGTTTTATGTAAGTAGAACTGGACTACATTGTGTCAATTGTTGTTTCGGGGGAAAGGGCAATATATTTTAGATTGGCCCATACATTTTCAGAGCTAAAGCTAGACAGGTACAATAAGTCCCTTTTTGACAGAAAAAAACAGTGAAAGTGACAGAGAAAGGGAGGGGAAGAAATTTTGTAGCTTCACACACCCACTTTCAGGATAAATTGTGAACAAACAAAATGTTCCAGTGCATAGGTTTAAGCTCTAGAGAGGAAAAAAACCCCATATATTTATAATTTATTTATTTTTTAAATATATTCAAACAAGTGGTTATTTAATGGGATTTTTTTTTTGGTAAATTAAGAAGCTGATTTTGTGTCTACATCTGTATCAACAAAAAGACGGGGGGGATAGGCACGCTACTACACTAGAAGTAATGTTATTAGTAGAAGACCCTTACAACATTTGAAACATTCAAATCAATTCTTGACAATTATTAATCAATAGGGTCCTAGTGGAATTGATAGAGGTATGACTATTTATATCATGAGGTAGATGACATGATAATATCATCCCTTAATGACATATCCACACAATTTGTGCAGCTGGCAAATGTTGTCATTTGAGACTTCCACTCAGCTGAGATCATTTACTAGGAGTTGCTCTTCTGGGACACAAAGACCTTTATCAGTTTGTCTTATGACATTATTTTTATGTGCCTTTATGAGCCAATGTGTAGGATTCATGTACCATAACTTTGGCATCTAAAATGTAGTTCATCGCTCTAAGTTCCTTTTCATCACTGTAGTTGAATAAATGGATATAATTTTTCAGAAATGTTGAACTCGAGACAGAGATTATTTAATTGCAAAATAGATCTATGGGACATATCAAATTGTCTGCTAGAAGCTACAGGGGCTTATGGCAGTAAGGTGGGGGCCTAGAATGGAAGCTCAGGCTTCATCACATATCCTTTAGATGTCTGAAGCTGAATAAGACAGTTCCCAGAATGTCTGTCTGTCTTCTCCTCTGTCTCACCTAACAGGAGAATTGAAAAACAGTGAGAACTGGAAACTCACTGTAGAAATAAATATGTATCTGTGAAGGGCAATGGTTGGAAGGTGTGTGGCGGGGACAGAAGTATGACACTGGGAGAAATATCTTTTAGGAAACCGTGGGTAGCTGGAGGGTCCCATCAGGCAACTGCTCTTCTGATCTAAAATGAAGGAGGAAATTCAGCAGAACTAAGACAAACCACCCACACACCTCATTCAGCCAGACCAGTGACTATATGACTTTTTTTTGCAGAAGACTTTCAATTTAACTGGGATATTGGTTGTGATTTGCTGTTCCTCTGCCATGTTAGAAACAGGATAGTACTGCATAGCATTGCCAGAGTAACAGACAGTGAAGACATCTCCCTGTGTCTATTGATAATCAAAATGCAGAAGTTGTGATCATGTAAACAGTCCTAGTAATGGAGTCTGGCTTTATAAAGTATCTTATTTAATCTATTTCCATGTTGGAGGTCTCTTGTTTAATCTCTGCTGTGTCAGGTAAAAGGGAGACAACTGCAACAGCAGTGGCTGTGAACAACTCACAGCATATGCAATGGTTACAGTTTTATTTCCTGTGCAATGAACCTTTCAAAATGCTAGGAGGCTGTTAGCTGGAAATAGCTGATGTTTTTCTGTATTTCATGAAATGGACACATTGTCCTTTGCCTCTTGATTTTTTCAGTTTTTCTAGTTTTCTTTAACCCACAGTAGACAACACCCTGTGATACATAATAAATGGGAAAAATAACCCAACATTATTTAACAGAAAGTTCACTGAAACAAATAAAAAGACTTGCTGATTAGTGCTGAAACAGATCCCTAACCTAGTACTGGGCCCCAAGAACAGTGTGCTGCTCTATGAGTTTGCTTTTTGGGGGCCAAGCAGTCAAATCAGTCACAGTGTGTGGAAGAACTGTCCCTTACAAGCACATCATAGGCCCCAGAGGATAAGAGATCCATGAGTAACAAGAAACATGATTTATAAGAATAAATCTTATCAGACAAATTTTATTGCTTCTGCTGATAACATTACCAAATAAGAAAATGAAAGGAAAATGACAGACCTAATATAGTTTGACTTCAGTAAAGCCTCTGATATAGCAACCATGAAATCTCATGCAATTAATTCAAATTGACAAATATGCGGACTATTGCATGGATTGAAGATCAGCTCAAAGGACATAGAAAAAAATACTGATGAATCAAGTTGAAGGGAGGTATGTAGTCATTTGCTGCAATGCTGGTACTAAATCAAGACTTGTTTAACATCTTCATTTCTGATTTCAAAAGGCGAATGATTCAGCTCACTAACAAAACTTACCCAATACATAAATCGGGAGGAGCTTTGAATGCCCTTATGGGGAAAGAATAATACACTGTGTCAGAGATTGATGCGATTGAGTAATAAATAAATGATAAATGCAAGACACTACCACTGGTATAATTTGAAACAAATATTGAACAAGTATTTAACAGTCTGGAAAAGATGAGAGAGTAAAATATAATTGTGGCGGATAATGGGCACAACTTGAAAGGGCAACAGAAAGGGCAAGTGAAGTTATAGGTGCATGTATATTACTGCCTCATGGAATAAGGTGATGCAGTAATATCTCAGAATAGAAGTTTAATTATGAGCACAGAAACAGACCTACTCTATACAGGTCTGCACTCAAAGCATAAAATTGCATTCTTGGAATGTTTAATGAAAGGAACTATAAGAAAATGAAGTGATGGCCAAACGGTCAGATGCAGTGAAGCAAGATTAAAGTGGATAAACTATAATAGGCTAGATCAAGAACACTGAATTTATACACGTATTGAAATAACTTTCTGCCATGAATTTAGTAATCAATATGAAGAAGCTTAGACTACCTGATAATATAGATCTCCGTGCATGCTTAACTAGCAAATAGTAGGGTATCTAGTAGTCTCCAATTGTCAAAGGAGTACAAATCTCAAGGATGGAGAAGAATTTTTTGTGACACAGAAAAATATAAACAAGAGCAATGAGAGAAAGTTGAGAAAAATACTGCAAAGGTGATTCCAAGTATTTACTTGCCATATTAGAAATCTATTGTGAGGGAGCAATACTGCATAAGTAGATAGACACTATATATATATTTCTCTGCCTTTCACCTTTGTGGTAGCATACACATGCAATGAATTTTTTGCTTCTTTAAGTGAAAGGTGGTTGAGAGATAAAATATTTGGGACCATACTATTTCCCATATGCAGCGTCTTTATCCCCCCAGATGGTATGCCAGCTGCCAAGTCCTAGAAATACTACTGAATTATTACCTTGCAAACATGAAGCAGATGAAACCAGCACAGTATATAATAGATCCTCCCTTGCTTCCAAAATTAAGAGGAGGTGCCTCTTCTTATATACAAAGCCCAGATGGTACATACAAACCAACTGTGAAGCATACTGCTGCTGTGATGTTTACACCTTACAAAAATGTATACTGGTATAATAAATGGCCTCTATTTACAAATGGAGGACTGAAAAAATGAAGGAGATTAAAAGTTTCCCAGCTTGTATTGAAGAGACTTGGCTAGATAGACTTTGGATATCACTCTTTATGGCCATTGTTGCATTAAAATTTGGTGCGGAATAAGATTTGCCCAGGTGGAATAATGAAAATAGAAATGTATAATCTAGTGTCTAAGCTTATAGAAGTCTAACTTAATTCTTGCAGCAAGAACCCAACAGTGGAGTAACTGCCCAATACACTTGAGATCCGTGCATCTGTTGACTTAGTAGAACCAAAGAAATTACTTTCAGTAAAACATTTGAAGAAAATGAGGGCTTTGTATACGCACTAGTCTGTTAGACTCTCTTCAGTACTGATGAATCAGTTGGCTAGTTTCAAGCAAGTGGTGAGGAGGTCTAAAGACTAAATAAAAGGGGAGCCAGGCAGATCCATGGTTTCACCATTAGTGTCACCAGCTAGTTTCAGGGGACTGAGCATAGAAGGAAACTCCTAACACTGTTTTTGTGGTCTTCTCCCACTGAGAATGCAGGAAAGCAACATGAATAGGATCAAAATATTTGTGAACTAGTGGGGAGTTTTGCTGGATACAAGCATACCTTAGATAGAGGTGTATTTCCTCATACAGATTCTTTGTAGCTGTCAATGTGCAAAGCAAAAAGGAAGATTTTCCCATGGCTTTCCTGTTTCTCCGCCTCTCTTTTTCTCTCTCTCTTTCTCCTTTTCTTTCATTTTCCTTCTCCCAGCAGCTCTTGTGGATATTCTGATGCCTATTATTAGGTGAAGTCAGATTGTGTCCATAGTGTAATTAATTTAAAAAGTCAGTTAGAGATAAGGCAACAATTAAAAGACAGTACAATAATCAGGAGGCTGGAGTGGGTAGTTTTCTTCTGGCCTTAGGACAAAGCCATGAAGGCAAAAAAGGTATTGTCTGAGCTATGACAGGTTTCAGTGAAAAGTCAGCATTCAACACCACACCACTAATATTAAATATGGGACTAGATCAAAGTTAGGACATCTTCTAGGAGAGTGAGTAGTGAATTAATAGCATTTTTCTCTTTGGTAGCAACCTGACTGAAAAAAAGGAATACATACTGCTGGTACGGTCTTAATAAAACATAACAACTTCAGATGATCAAATCAGTATTTTTTTGACTCGGGCATATTTTCAAAAGAAGAAAAGTGTAATAAAATGCTATGATCATCAAGTTGTCTCTGTATTAGAGGCTACTAAGGGGGGGCTCCAGAAATAGTTACTAGATTTGTCAATATTTTTTTTTAATTACATATATTTAGACATATGATAGGATATTGTTGACTTCTGCAACTAGTCTAAATAGGTAGGAAAGTTACTCCATACATGATATTAATTTAATTCACACATTTCTGTACTTTTATCATCTTAAATAACTTCAGTTTCTCTGAACAAATTTGAGCCATATGTCATAATACCTAATGTTACTCGGGCACTGTCTGCTTACCTAATTGTTGAACATTTTAGGTCTTTTGAGCATAAAGGTCATATCTTCATGAGGTGACTTCAGTGGAGGTATACCAATTTACACCAATTGAAAAAATGGTCTTAAAAGATTTTTGTGACCAAGATTTCTCATAATAAAAGACTTGGCAAATCTGAAAGTCATTATTTTAATGGCTCTGCAGACAGCTATTGTTAAACATGGGGCATAGTTCTAGGGTAATTATAGTACTAGAACATTACTTTATAATTCAACTTTTCTCAGCTTAAATTACCATCATTGAAATGTGTTGCTTTGCTCTCATCTAGTGAAGTATCCTGCAAAGAGAGTGGAGAACAGGAGGAGAAGCTCTGCGAATCTTTTTTCTTTTTAAAAGTGTCACAGAGGAATAAGGCAATGGAGAATGTGAGGAATTGCTGATGGGATTTTGCAGCATTCTGCACGCTGTTACCCTGGACAGCATCTGGTTTTGCCTGTTTGTAAAACTGCTTACTGTCTGTAGCTGAGGTTGAAACTGATGGATAGAATGAGGGAAAACCTGCAAAACTGGGATCCCTAAATTAATTTCTGGTACCTGTTCCAATAGGGGTTCAAAATGAAGGTTGCAGGGAGTGATGCAGCATATATGTCAAACTCCTAAGAATCATATTTTGAGCATGAGTCATGTCACCTGGCATAGCGTCTCTTTAGCTTGCAGACTTCCTCTAATGAGACATGACTACCCAGCTCCCATAAGAGTCATTGAGATCTAGGCATTTCTCTCCCTATTTACAGGCTCAGGCTGCATCTCCTCTCCTGACAGGTCAGCCCATTAGGGGAGAGGACATTTCAGGACAGGGTCCACCTCTCTGGGTTACTCAGCAGTGGAAAACTTTGAAGGATCTGTGGTTTTTCAGAGGCATATTGGAGAGCAGTGCTGCTCTCCAGTCTGTGTAATATTTTTGTGTGGAGTGGAAGGGTAAAATCATGACAGGTCGTGTAATCCCTTGTGATGAGTCTGGCTGGAATTGCACCTGTCTTTTTGTCAATGGTTTAGGTGTGATGTTTAAGGATTATCTGAAAGAGCAACTAAAACTAAAGTCATAACCACCACAAGGAAAAATGTCTCAGAAGGAGTAATGTATTACTTGAAAAATGTGAGAATGTGAGATTTTGAGTTTTACAGGAAAGCTTTCAGATTTGGTTTATCTGAACTTATAGGCTCAAAATGGGTCAGCTTTATTTTTTTAGCTCAGCTTCTATAACTTTATGGAAAGATTTATTTGTCTCAGCACAGCTCTACAATAGTAAACTGAATTGTTGCTTGTTCACGCATCCTGATCAAGGGTCTTACAGTCCGGTTTCTCTCTGCTAAGGCTTGAAGTATTGTTATTAAGTACTTGCTGTAGCATCATGGTGCTGTTTGTCTGAAACTGAGCTTCAAAATGTGGAAGAAACTGACAGGCATTCTGGCAAGTCCTGAATTACTTTTCAATTCAGCTGTGTTCACTGCCAAAGGGAGTAGTCCTTGAGGGGAGATACGATTAGCAGCAAAATATCCTGGCTTATCTTAAACATAAGAAGGGCTGTAGGTCCATGACAAGGTGGGATTCAGGTGTCTCACTGGGCTAAAGGAACATGTTACACCTGTTGAAAGGACGCATGCTAAGCCCACACTGAACTTTTGTCCAATGTTCCTGTTTGCAGGATAAATTGGGAACGGCTCTTCTTCCTTTGTTTATCAACAAACTTACAAACCTAAATCTACCTGCTTTTTCATGCAGATATCTGCTATTTGTCCCCAATATTTTCCCACTCTGTTTATGGACAGTTAGAGCTTCAGGCAAATAGTGAAAGAAACTACCATGAAACTGAGATGGCCAATCATACCCTTTGAATAACAAATAAGTTTGCAACAGGCAAGCTGATAGAAAAATGCTTGTACAAAGCGCTTCAATGATTTAAAGAAAATTCTGGGGATCATAATATGCTTACTAATAATCTGCCAACCAAAAAAAATAGAAGTCTAATTTATTAGCTAAAATGTTTCCCAAGATAGTTTGCCCAGGTCTAGCATGAAATGACATATTGAGTTCCATTCCATGCTAAATCATTTCCTTCAAAGAAAATAGTGTACAGCTAGTAAAATATCCCTGGGTAATCACAGAGGTCAGAAGCTGTAACCTCGTTGTGTTACATACCTACTTAACCATTCACCCTCACTGAAGGTTATCAGGGCTCTACTTGAAGCACAAAGAAAGAAGCCTCTGTATTTTTCACTGTGAAAACCCCAACCATCTCCTTTTCCTTCTCATTTAGTTGAATTGTCTTCTTATGAAAAGATCCTAGTCCATTCAATGATTCGTGCACCTCCCATGGTGCTGAATTCTTAGCAATACCTAACTATGTCACTTGTGCATTGCTTCACCACTTTTCACATTTTCTGTGTATTTGTTCCTATTTGCAGGATTTATTGAATTTCCAGTACAGAAGTACTGAATTTAAGCATATAAAAATGCTTAAGTTACTATGGGAGAATGCATTCTGGTCATTTCTCTGTTCTAGTCCTCCCAAATATCCTCAGGGTAGGTAACTTTTTTCTTTTTTTTTTATTGAATGTGCTTTTCTTTCCTGCTCCTCCATTTAATTTGACCAAATTTGATAGCCATGGGCATTTTATTTTATTTTTACCATCTGTTTTCCATTTTTATTAAATAGTTATAGTTTATTGTTAATTGAAATTGCAAATTGGCTATATTATGTTTATGCTATAATAATAGCATCTGGATTTAAAACTGTGGGAAAGATTGCTTCCCAACTGTTCTCACTATGTATGGGCCTAGAGCCTTAAAATTGCACCTGTCCTATGGGGGATTTCCTGACCTTCGGCTTGTTCTCTTAGATAAATGAGGTTTTGCTTGAAAAATAAAAGCTCTCACTTTCTGTTTGAGAAGAGAAAGGTTAAGGTTCCAGGATAGTAGCCTCAAACATTTTGAAATAATAAAAGTCTCTTGCAGTAAGATGGGATTTTTCAGGACCTGATCCAAAAACTGCTCCTTATTTCTGGATGAAGACAGCTATACAAGAAACCTGC
>NW_009702987.1:8745-91165 GCF_000703405.1 Apaloderma vittatum | reverse complement strand
GAACTGCAAGTATCTTCAACCACACTTGAGAGAGGCTTTATTCTGTACTCTTTGACAGTCCAGCATACTATTTCTAGAGACATTAGAGAGGTATTAGTATGTCTTGCGGGGCTATTCAACACTGCAAACTTGCCCGCTGTATCACAATTACAGGAACACCTGTTCTAAGCAACATTTTTCTGAGCCACCACGAGAATTTGGTGTTCAATAGCCCTCAAAATTTCTCATTTCTTTCCTATGGTGAGGTGTTTTAGTGACTTCTCTCTGGATCGTAACAGAAAACTCTTAAGGTCAATGGTTCAATACCTCTTAAAGGACAGCCTGCCCTTCCCTCCACTCCTCCTCTATTTCTTACTAATAGTGCCTTCTCCACACACTTGTGATTCTTTGCTTACCAGTGTATGTTTCTTCATCTCTTTATTTCTGTTGTGCAGAGTCGAGGAAGAAAGGAAATAAACAGCAAATTAGTTACTGGTATAGTGTACATTAAAGTACACAGGTGCTGTAAAGAAGGAAGGAGAAATTTTAAGAAAGAATAAATATACAAAGATAATTGGAGGGGGAAGGGAAAGTGCAATGAAATAGGAGCTCAGTCCTGATAAACCTGGAGAAGTCCTGTGCCGTGAGGTGAGAGCCTTGATATTGTATGGAGTTGGTGGGAGACACCAATTCCCTGTGCGTCAATGGCCAAGATTAAACTATAGCTTCTAGACAGATTCTGTGTTGCTTCATGTCTCAAAACAAAGGATGTTAATTATTGAGTGATATTGAACATTCCACTCTTTCATATGTTGCAAATTCAGCTCCTGCACTGAAATACTCTGGCTTACGTCTAGAGCATAAAAGTAAGGGTTGAGCTTGTCCTTGTTTGGTTACAGGGTAAAAAGACAAAACTGGTAAAAAATAGATTAGTCAAAGGCACTAGAGAAAAGGTCACCATAAAGCTGTCTTCAAAGAGTATAAGTGATGAAGGAGACTGTTCTCTCTTCTTGTGTTGGACGAGAGGCTTTGCTTTTTTTTCTTCCCGTCCTTTGTCTTGAGCTTGTCTATCCGTGCTAAAAGGTTTATGGATGAAGATTGGCTTTTCCTGTGTGTTTGTATACCAACATACCTAAATCTTACTTGATCTCATGATGTGCTTTGCAGTTAGTATCTTATATTACTAGATGAAAGGCATGAGGATGGATAATGGGAGAAAAATTAACCAAACATCGAAAGATGCATGAAAAGAAATAAACAGGCAACTTTTGTGGGCACAAGCACCTGCTTCTCCAGCACATGACAAAATTCACTTATTCTGCCAATTGTAATTCTAAACATAAAGTAAATGGATCTTGAACTGGAGCTGGGTGAGGTAAACTCAGCAGTTTATACCACAGTTGTTACCCTTTTTTCATTTCCCAAATGATCTGTGGACAGGTATGGATTTGAGTTAAAGAATTCAGCTTTTCTAATTTTGCATGTGAGACTCTTTGAGCCTGCCAGTGTGTGAAGAGTTGGGTAAATCACCTTGCCTTGTTTTAATAAGGAGGCATTTCAGGTGACAATACAGAGATATAAACATCTACTAAGTTCACATTCAAAATGAAAATAGATATTTTCGTGTATACTCCTTTCGTAGAAGCTCAAGGATGAAGATTATGAAGATATATCCCTCCTATACTTGAGCAAGGGTGAACCCAAGAAATGTGAAGTCTTAACTCACTGTCTTGATTACAGTGAACCCCAAAACATACACAGCAAACAGCATGATATGAAAAGAAGATGTTTTCTTTAATTTTCTGATAAGCTACCAGACAGTTTTACTTTGATTTTATAAAGTAATTTGTCATTTATAATGTTAATGAAAAGATTTCCCTTGGTGACTATGAGGGAAACAACTGGCATTACTAAGTTACTGGGGTTTTTTTCAGTGTTTCAGTTATGCAATGTGCCACTTGAGTCAACCTCAGCTACAAAACTGTAGTCATTAAAGTGCAGCATGTTTAAGACTACTATCTCCTGGAATCCACTGATCCGTGCAATTGCTGTCACACTGGAGAAGGCAATCTTTGACTTGACATTAGTTTCTTGTCCTTCCATATTGCATATGACATACTGTCTTTCCCTTTGCATTTTACTTGCAGGATCATGGCATTTTAAAGAAACAGAAAAAATCTTGTTGGACTGTCAGTCACTGACCAGTCTTGGAAGACTTTTCTTCTGTTCAGGGAATCATAACAGCCACTATTTCAGGCATACTGTTTTTTCAAGCACTTCAGTGTAAATATAATATGAAGGTTTGTTTGACTTCTCAACGTGCAGCAATGTGGGAGTGCAATGAGATTCCTGCATGTGCAACTCCTCACAGGAGGCAGTTGAGTTAGTAGTTAAAATCTCAGTTAGGCTTTTTGATTTCTGGGTTTGATTTCTATCTCTTACACACGTTTTCTGTGTTGCTATCGTCTCCTGCCTTTTGATATTTCTGGGAGAGATTAAAAATCCTGTAATTCACACTGGAAAAAGAATACTCTCACAAGTCCTCTCTCTAAAGAATAAAGCAGTTATCTGAGGAGTATTAGTCTTTATGGGGATGAATAAGGGATCTCTGATGAAGCAGCTCTTCTTTCCTATCCTCAGTAATCTGGGAACAATATCTTCCTGTGTCAGAAAACACTATGATGATAAAAACTGGGATCTTTATAGAGCCTATGTTGCATTCCTTGTTATTTTCCAAACTCTTCTGGGGTTCTATAAAAATCCCAGCCAAATTCATTAGTGTTCAGGTTTGCTCAGAAACAACAGTGATGGGAAGTAGTATGGTTATAATTCAACATGTCTGGGGTGGGGTAGGGAATGATTTTAAATTCCCTTTACTGCTCGTGATGGATTTTTGCAGCTTCACCTTTCTGTGCTACTGATCCCAGCAGTCCCAGGCTCTAAACAACAAACAGCTTGACTTGCAGAAACTTTCCGTTCCCCCTGGGGAGGACCACAAACTTACAGCATATTTTAAGCTGTTGTTCGATTTTCTGAGGGGAGAGAATTGTCTCTAGGCACAAATTAGTGTTACCACTGGAAGATGGAGTTCAGCTGTTTATATACTAATATGCAGCAATTATGATAAAACAAAGCTCATTCTGAAATTCTGCTGTAACTATGGTAACCTACATTCGATGTATTTCATTAAAAATATAAAAAAGTCTCCCCAGCAGGAGAGTGTAAATATTATCTATTACTGATTGATGAAAGTTCCAGACTGTGAAAAGTGGTTAATATATTTTTGTGATGAAACACATTTGTTAAACCTTCCTTTTTATTGATGGTTATTGTCTGTTTAAATAGCATCAGATAGTTATCATTAATTTTTACATCTATTTTGAATCCTTTGCTTTCTTCTTTAGAAGGTCTTCATTTTACAAAAGATCTCTGAGAAAATCCTTTATTAACTTTTTTAAAATCTGATTTCTAGTCTGGGACATTTCCATTAGTATTTGACTGAAACTTGACAAAGAGTTTACAATCCCAAATGCAGTTGGTATACATGTATCATTTTAGCTTTAATAATAATAAATCTTCTAAGATTTGGCTGTTTAATGAGGAACAAACAAGTTATGCAGATATTCTGTTGCTTTACTCACTAGTTGTTATAGCTTCCAAGTTATCTAAGTTAGATGTTGCAAATTACCCATGAAATAAAAACTTTTGAAATTCAGATAGCAAGATAATGTCAAAGCATAATGAGATGTGTGGGACTGGGACTGAGAGAGGAAAAGTTCATTACACTGTGTCAGTACATTAGGAGAACACTTCTTGTGCCCAGAGAGGCTGTCCTGCCTCATGCAGCTTTCCGCAGAGATCCATGGCCCTGCTGGAAGAGGAAACAGGACGGCCATGTTGCAGAGCAGCCCTCCAGGTTGACTAGACCCATAGCTTGAGCTTGACCTTTTCCTACCACAACTGTTTCCTATACAGAGCGAGTTCAGCTGTCTCCACAGGACTCTTCTTCACTAGTTTAGAGAAACCAAGAAGGACTTCTTTAGAGATTTGAACCACTAAATGTGAGCTTTGTGTCTTCTCCCATGTTGCAGCCGATAGAAATATAATCTGTACAGTTTAACAGAGCCTAGAAAATGGTTCATCTGACGGTCAGCCCAAGTTGCAGTTTAGTTGCTTGAACATAGTCAGTCAGTTTGAGAAGCTTTCAGGTGTCTCATTCTCCAGCTGTTGGTCTAGCAAAGCATTTCTTTCCCATTTATGTTCTGATATGTTTGCCATGTCTATGAAGCTATCACAGGTACCCTTTTTCAAAGGAATTTTCATTTTCAAAGGAATTGGATACCTGTATGAACTGTGACACTGACTGGGGCCCTTGATTTCTGCTCAGCATAATGAGAGCTTAAAGATGTATGTGACAGACGACACCAGCTAAAGACAACTTAATTTCAAGACAAATCCCACTCATGCTATATATCCCACAGCTTCATGGGCATGACACAAGAAAACAAGGGAGATATGATCTATACCTTTGCAGTTTCCCGACAGAGACTTTCTGGTTTATCTTGTCTGCATTTAAACCAGACTTTTCCTTGTCTGTGGGAACAGAGTTTAGTCAGGCATATCAGAATCAAAGCATTACACGGGCGATAACATGATACTACGTTAGCTGATGTGTCCTGTAGGAGAGATACCAAAGGAGAAGAAAAGCAATATTTAAAATGTGTCACAGGGAATTATCTTCTTATTTTTAGATCAAGAATGAAATCACTGGCAGGACCCTATTAAAAACTCATATTGATATTATTTCTTATGTAGAAAAAAAGTTTAAGTAAGTCTTCAGCAGTGAATCCCACAACTATTCATTGGCAACAGAAAGGGGTTTTCTCTGAGCTATGCCCGCAGTAGTAGCACATGGTGAATCTTATTCGGATCCAGTTAACTTTACCTCTCCCATTTTGTTTTCTCAAAAGGAGAGAAAATACGGAAATTAATGATGAAAAAGTGAAAAAGTGGATGTTTTTATTTTATTTGTAGCCCAAACTGTCTATCTACTTACTTGGTTTTGTTGTATGGAATCACTCTGAAGTGATGATACGGATTACCAGGCTGTTATCCTGAATAAAAAGTGCTGTCATTAATTCTCTTTTGCTGCAGCTATGGGCCATTATTTCCAATAGCTGTAGCTGTCACTTCCAGTACTGTGACCCATCAGGAAATCTCTCAGGAAACTGAAAGAGTTTACACAATGGCCTGGCAAGAATGTAATTTACAGGGCAGCAGAAGGTGCAACTGCCTAGTAGTCTCAGATTTATTCCTCTTTCCTATTGCAGGGCTTAAATAAGTACAAAGATATGTTCATTTCCTGCTGTTGAGCTGTTTTCCTGCCACTCTACGGTGAGCTCGAGCACCCTGAAACAGTATATCCTCCATCCATTAACTGCCTGCCAGTATCAGAGCGTGTGTCAGGACTTCTGCCTGCCTTCTGCAGGGCACCAGCAGCACGTCGGGCAGGATATGTCCATTGCCTCGGAGGATCCACGGATGAAAACAAAGCTGGAAAGCATAAGGATGAAGGAGTAATTTGTACGTGGTTCATAGCAGTTAAAAAGAGAGAAAAGAAGCAGCATCTGATGGTGGAAATATTTATCTACTCTGTAAGAACTTGTGCTGCTCATACTCAGATAGTGCAAGGTGATGGAAAGAGTATTTCTTCTTGAGTATTTCTTCTTATACCTGACCTTCAAATATTGGGAAACCATCTGCTGAAGCTGGAAGCCAAGCATGTTGCTACTGGGATTCCTGGAGTTGAACAAATTGTGATTAGTGTCTTTCTTGGGAAGCTTTATCTTGCTTTCTGTTTGAAAATAAGCTTTAAAAAGGCTATGGCTTTTTCCATCTTTCCTTTCCTCCCTCCCCATGTATATTCACTATTCTGTAATTTTTTGAGTATTTAGTGAACTGTGAAGTGTTTGTTGTGTGTATGTGGTAATCGAAATAGCACCTCACAAATGGTCCATGCATCACCATATAGGTTTTTGTTCCTTAAATCTGAATGCAACTGTTAGATTTCCTATATAAAACAAAAATAGACTCTTCATAGATACTTTACAAATAATTCCTCTGAATACTCCTTTGTACTTCCTATTTGTGCATTAGCTACTACCTGAAGGGAAGTATGCAGAAAAGCATTGCAAAAGGAAGAGTAACTAAGGACCAAATCAATTTACACTATAATACAATTTGCAGCCCAATTTTTTAAAAACTCTTTTTTAAGCTATGTATATATATTATGGCTGTCATGTAATGGCTGGTGCTGTATCAGTGGTTTTCAATATGCTCACGGATTTGATTGAAAGAATGGAACCTAGGATTGCCAGCCTCTTTATTTTTATATCATTTCCATTGATTTGGATAATGACTCCATATAGCTCCTCAAATATACATAATAGCTCCTAGTGTTTAGACCTCCATCTGTTTACCCTTATCTCCTTCAAAACATATTGGATTTCTTTAACAGATTTGTTTAGTTCAGAAATCAAAATGTATCACTACTGGAATTAACTACTACTTATTAATTTAATTCTACCAGACTCATTTTTTTCCCCTTTCCACATTATCCAGTACATTTTATTCTGTCTCTACAGTGCTTCTGCTACAGTTGAAAAACAGTCAGTAGCTATGCTACATTATGGTACTATTTCTCATTACACAAAATTAAGAAATTAAGAATTAAGAATTATTAAGAGATGTTGCAACATATTAAGAAAGTGAAGAAGGAACAGAATAAAAATCATAATGAAACTTTACAGTAAATTTCCACAGATCTTATAGTAAACACAACATACTGATCTTGATACTCTACAAAATAGATCATTAATGACTGAAAGTACACAGGGAAAATATTCATTAATGTAGCTGTTACAATATTTTACCTAGATTGCAAATTCCTTAAGCCAGAGATTGCCTTCATTCTTTCCAAATAATGTCTGACACTTAATGACATTTACAAGTTTTAAAAAAGTAGTGTGTAACATCAGGGAGTAGATAAAATAAAATATGACCAGAATTATAGAAGAAACAGACTATTCATTTTCACTTATAGAAAACTCTGTTTCTGCCCATCTAAACATCTACAGGAACCGCAGGGGAAGTGAAATTAACTTTTTTTTAGGGTGTATCAGAATTTGAACTTTCTTAAGTTGCATATAATGCAACTTCCAAACATTCTTCTGTTTTCACAAAACATTTTGCCTTTTTCCAACAGGCATTTTTTGATCAAAAACAGTTATACCAGTAGATTTCCAGAAATATTTTCCAGTAGCCTTCACCTGTGGAGAGGTTTAAGGAGCAAGAGAAGGAATAAATCCCCAGATAAACTTACAACTTATTCCCACTGACTTGAAAATAAGATGGCATTAGCTATTGCGTTTCTATTCCTTCAAATATAAAAGTCTAACTTCACCTGCATTGGGCCATGTTTCACAACCAAATAAAATTTAACCTGGAGAAAAAACATTCTCAGTGTAGGATATCATGCGAATGATCTAAATTTCAGGAAGGAAAGCCAGGCTACAAGAGGATCCTTCTTCTTTTTTTTCTAGCTCCGTATAGTTTTCCAGGTACACCTTGCTGCTGAAAATATTACCCCTGAAGCACTGTTATTACGCTTTTGTCATGAAAGTGAAAGAGGCATAACTCAGAGAGCCTCAGGCAACAATGAATTATCAAGGACTTTCCTATAAGTGAGTGAAATATAATTACACTTTTCAATAGATGAGACAAAATATATTTTTGGGTAAAGAAAAGAAGGTGAAAGAAATCTACGAGACAAATTAACTGTGCTGTATATTTATCATTAGGAAGGAAGGTAAATGAATGCATATGAAAGTAGGAACCCAGCCAAGACTTAACTGCACAGCTGAGGCCAAGCCTAGTTTGACATTTAAAAAAATGAAAAAAAAAGAAAAGAAAAAAAAGATATTAACTTGTGTTAGTGTTGTTACATTAGTGATTACTAAATCATCAAACAGATTGCTGATGAGAGAGTCTAACCATGCAGGGACGAGAGCGAGTGAACATGCATGCACACACATACACACCCCTGAAGATGCACCCCCAAAACTACTTTTTATACACAGGAACTGTTCCCTAAGCCAGCTCCTCAGCTGAATGTGTTTCACCTAAGGCA
Organism: Apaloderma vittatum; assembly: GCF_000703405.1. Classification (NCBI taxonomy): domain Eukaryota; kingdom Metazoa; phylum Chordata; class Aves; order Trogoniformes; family Trogonidae; genus Apaloderma; species Apaloderma vittatum. Next base: position 82,998 of record NW_009702987.1, on the reverse strand, counting down.
TAGTACCTGTCTCTTTTCTTAGCCTGAATGTCCCTGGCTTGGGTAAAACAGAAAAATAAGCCTCTTTCAGTAGAGCATCCATTTACTTCCCATGGTTTAGCTCACTGTGATATTCCGTGGTAATTTAACCATATCTGTGCTACCTAAATGAGGCTTTTGGTCCTAAAATATGTTCATTCTGGAATTTAGACTGATACCTTCCTCTCGTTTAATCTACAAGTGAAGTCAGTGGAGGTATCATGTCTTACCATTTAGCTCATACAATCTAATTTCTCTGCTTCCAGACACAGAGTGGAAAAGTAACTCCCACAGACATTAGCTGAGGTTACTGGACTGAAGTCAGATATATTTGAATATCCCACAGTAGGAGACATAATTCACAGGTTAGTAACATGCTGGCATTGCATTCTACTATGGGCATGATTACCTTTGATGGTTTTGTCCTTGCAAAGATAAACATGACAGAGCAGTTAATGTAATTACAATATGGTTAAGCACAATTATGATAAGAATTTTATTTTTTTTTAAAAGAAATCTATTTAAGGATGACTGCATTTCAAAGAGCCTTTATTATAAAGTAAAATTTGCATCGGAAAGTAACATGTAAATATAAATCCTTAAAATAAAAATAAAAAAACAATTAAAACCACTTAGGCAAATGAATAAAATGTAAGAACTTGTATTTAACGAGCATATATTTTTCTTAAACGCTTTTTCAGCACCAGTAAAAACAGTGAAGCTTCCTACTGAATATAGTTTGAGTCCTAGAATCCCAGCTGAGGAGAGGAAAATCTTTCTGACACACAGACCATGTAATTACAGGGATCATACTCTTCAAACTGTTTGTTTATTGCTTTTTTTTTCTACTCGACATCTTCCTCAAATAATGACACAATGAATAAAAGCTGTGGTTAATGTGTGTACACACTCCTGAGCACTTTTTTCTTCACTTTTGTAAGGGAGCTGTTCATAAACTCTTCGTTCAAACAGGTATTGCTAAGCACAAAATCTCTGAAGACAATACAGGTATTGCTTGTATCAGTACAGAAAAAATAGCCACTGGTGATCTAGTTCAACCTCCTGCTCAAGCAGGACCACCCAGAGCTAGTTGTCCAGGACCACATCCAGACAGCTTTCGAAAACATACCAAGAATGAAGATTCTTTCAGTGCTCTGCCAACCATATAGTAAAAAAAGTGTTCCCTGATGTTCAGTGGGAACCTCCTGTGTTTCACTCTGTCCCCATTGCCTCTGGTCCTATCACTGGGCACCACTGGGAAAGTTCTGGTTCTGTCTTCTTTGTTCCCTCTCATGAGGTATTTGTTCACATGAGTAAGAGCCTAGCTGAGCCTCCTCCAGGCTAAACAGTCCTAGCTCTGTCAGCCATTCCTCACAGGAGAGATGTTCCATTGTCTTTATCCTCTTTGTGATCATTTCTTGGACTGTCCTCATTAATACGTCCATATCTTTCTTGTACTGAGGAGCCCAAAGCTGGACACAGGACTTCCAGCTCATTCTTAATGGCTGAAATTGCTGGTGAAGACTGAGGCAAAGGCAGCATTCAGTACCTCAGCCTTTTCTGTGTCCTGTGGAGCCAGGTCCCTCATCTTGTTGAACAAAGAATCCGCACTTTCCCTAGTCTTTCTTAGGTGACCTATGTGCTTATAGAAGCCCTTCTTGTTGCCTTTGACATTCCTGGCCAGATTCAGTTCTATCTGGACTTTACCTTTCCTAACATTGTCCCTGGATGCTCAGGCAATGTTTCTGTATTCTTCCAAGGTTATCCATACTTGCCTTCACCCTCTGTATGCTTCCTTTTTGCTTTTGAAGAAGCCAAAGTCCACTCTCCTAAAGTCCAGAGTTGTGAGCTTGATTTTCATGCACCTCCCTGCCCTCAGGATCCTGAAATCCACCATCTTCTTATTGACTCTTCTCAATGACTCCTCTGTCACTTGGAGGAGGAAGTTATCAGTGATGCACTTCAGGAACTTCCTAGCTTTCTTATGTCCAGCTGTGAACCCAAGGCTATTCCAATCTGTCTGTAGAGGATCTAGTAAAGTAAAAATGACTGAGTCCTCTGGGTAGGTTCAGAACAATTCAGTGCTCTCCATTAATGAGATATGTGAGTGTGGAGAAAGGGCACAGTGGCAGAAAGTTGCTGACCAGGAGTGAGGGATGACATCTTCTCTGAAAAACATTGTTCTCTATAAAGAAATCCATTAATTTAGTTTTGTAAGTTTCAATGTTATTAAGACACATGCTTTTCACATACTACAAATAAGTTTTACACTTTGGTGAAGAAAACATTACTTTTGTGATTTAGCATCCCCCCCCCCTCCAACTCCATATTGTTCGTGTAATTTATTCATTCTGGCAAGGTGAATAAGCAAACTGTCTTTAAACTTCAGTGTAACAAGACTGGAATCCAGTGTAAAAATAAATTGGAGACAGAATTTAATTATTGCTTTTCTCTGCATGATTTGCTCCCTAACCTCTTTGCAAACTTTCTAATACTTATTTAAAATTCTTCTTTTATCCTTCATCTGTTGACATTATTTACATACAGAACTCTGATGTGTTTACCATACAATTAGAATAGATCTTCATTTTAATTAAATATCAATTCAGGATCACAGCTTCAAGCTATTTGTCAGCACTGATAGTGATCAATAGAAGGAGATGCTGAACAAAGAAGACAAATAGATTCTGTGAGTAGTCAAATATTTTTCATTTCTTCATGTATCTCATTTTTTAATAGAGGATGAAGGGATTAAATTTCTTGCATCCTTTGAGTTATTCTGTGGTACATATTTAGAAAGTTGAAATCAGAAGCTAATTGCCACATCATTATGCTTAATTGACATGCTACCTTTTTCTCTGTAACTCACCATGACAGCTTTGTTGAACTGTGATGTGGTTACTGCCTGTCCCAGGAGTAAAACATTCCGTAGCTGTGAGCAAACTCCTAAAAATAAAACTCAGTTAGGAACCTAGCATTCACACCAGACACCTTGGGGCCATGCATCCATTGCATCCATTTTGCTATTGCAAACTCCTAATTATACAACTTTGTAATTTAAGCATATACCACACTCTGTTTACACTTGTTAATTTTTATGCTGACATGATTTTTGAACTTCTGCAGTTCTTTCACTCGACAGTATCTGTCCCTTCTTGATATGTTGATGGTTGTAACATCTGTGGCTGAGTTGCCATCCCTGGATGATTTTAAGTGTTGCTTAGATTTGGTGTTGGGTGATATGGTTTAGGGGTGAACTTGTAGTGTAGGGTTAATGGTTGGACTCGATGATCCCAAGGGTCTATTCCCTACGATTCTATGATTCTATGATCTCTGTCTTTTTTACAATACTGAAAGAGCAAAGTTCTTTTATTCTTCCTTCTGTAGGTAGTTTCTGGTTTCTGCTCAGTATCCTAGTACTTCTCTGCACTATTTAAATTTATTTCCATTGAACATGGGTGAACAGGCTTCAAGGAAGGGTGAGTCCATTCAAACACATAGCTACTTCCTCTTATGTTTATATCTTTCCTTCCTCCTTCCCTTCCTCCCTCCCTCCCTCCCTCCCTTCCTCCCTTCCTCCCTCCTTTCCTCTCTCCCTCCTTCTCTTCCCTTTACCATCTCTCCATTTGTCTCTCCATATCTAACATCAACAAGTGTATGAAAAACAGCAATAAAAAACTTACCAGGCTTTGAAAATTTTATGCAATCGGAATTCAACTGAGGAGAATTGTACTACTGCACAGCTGATTCATGGATTTTTTTCATTCAAACTATTGCATATGGTGATTACTGACATTTATATGCACAAAAGATAATTCTTTTACACCTTTTAGGACATTAATCCTCAGCAATTATATTAGATATAAGTACCAATTTTTAAGCCTCAACACTTCTTCAGTTTAAAATCTTAAATTTCAAGACAGGAAATTTAAATAATGCATTTCGATTTTCAAAATACCTTTATTTTTCAAGAGAAGTGGTTTCAGGAACAGAAGAAAGTGAAACAAAGAGGAAATACTTTTGATAGCACCCTATTCACCATTCACACTAAGGTAACAGATGGAAGGGGACTGTAGTTTCATAGAGAAGTTGGGAGATAAAGCAAAAATAAAGTTTACTGATAGAAAGGTCTCTCTTCCTTTTAGGAAATAGAAATGTATATTTAACTTCTAGACTGAGATTTTATAATACTGTTCTTGCCTGTAGCAGCTCCAAATTTCAACAGAACATTTCTAATAATTTATTTGTATTTTAATTCTGCGTTTATGAGTATCAATTTCTATTTCACATATGCTATTCTACTAGTGAGACCTATATATAGGTGTCATGTATGTATGTATAATTTGTATATATGTAAGTGCGTGCATACACATTTAAGTGCTACATAATGGTTATTAAGAAAATTTCATATTTATATTATCAAGATCTTCAGATAATGAAAAGTTAAATGGGTATGAAAAAGGAATTCTGAAGACAAGTGAATGAAGGGGCAGAAATGGAGTGTCAGTTAGTAACTCACTAGCTAAATTTTAATTTAGCAAAGCTCACTCTGAGGAGCTCAGGATCTTATTCTGCTATGCCAGGAGTATTTATTCCATAAAAAGTATATTTGATATAGAATTTGCAGTGATGCTCTGATTGAGACCCAGTAATATGAGTACAATTCACTCTAGTTGTAAAGAGTAAGATTGAAATTCTTTTATGGCTCACTAAACAGCTTCTACTAACCAACTCTTTTATCTGTGTCAAATGGTATTTCCCAACCCATTCAAATACCATATTCTTATGTGAATATTTGCATGTCCATGTTTATCATTCGCATTTCCATGAGTATCCATGTGAACAAACAGTTTTTCAGTACACTTTCTTACATAAAGCAGACGCTGGAAATGGAAATTTTGAAAGAATCCAGTTATGAGTAAAACCATAAGAAATTCATTTTTAATTTCACAATATTAGTCCAGCCTCAGAAACAATAACTCTTAATCAGACCCCACTTTGATTCCTACAAAGTAATTACTTCTTAAGATGTGCTAAATGGACATGTTAAAAATAAGATTGAATCAAAATCCGTATTTTCTTATTAAAAAGTTACTTCAAAGTCACATCTCACTGCTTGTAAAGATTAAAGATGTGTTACTGAGTACCATTAAATGGAGTTTTAGGCATCACATGATAGGACGTGAGTGATTAGGAATGTTCAGTGTTTAGAAGTTGTGAATGAAAATCCAAATAATAATCGAGTTGTCTTTGTAGATCCATATGAAGCAATTCACTCAGAATTTTATCTAGTCACAAATACTCAGGAGACTTCGTTACTGATCAAATGTTCAAAATATAATTTTAATTTATGTTAACATTGTAATTTTTAAATGTACTGGACAAATACCCATATAGATTTCAAAATATATAAACTTATTTAAATAAACAGAATCATATTCCCATCGTTAGCCAATTGAAAAACACCAAGAAGTAAAAAACCTGAGACCTAAAGACCTTACATAAAGGCATTTACTGTAGATATCTAAACTGTGTAGATTTGAAATCTCTCTGCCTTCCATCATGGCATGGTTTTACGGGTTTTTAGGTCTGCTTTATCTCTTCCTTTATTCTGATATGTTTTGGCAATTCAAATGTGTTTTGAGAAGGATTTTCAGGGCTGTCTAATTTTAGATGCATCCATATCTCTCCCTCTCCCCTCACGTGCCTCAGCTTTTCTACCTTTGCCTCATCGCCAGCGGTTCAAGTAACATATTAGAAATAGTTTTACAAAAATGAATTAAAAAATCACTTGTTGATCTATCTAAAATCATTGAAGGACATGGGCACTGGTACAATGAAGTATTTAGACTTCCTACTGTTATTTAGGCTTTGAATGTTCTTCTGAAATCTCTTTAACTGACGTTTATTACCTCACAATTGAGGTGGACTAAAAGCATGCCCACAGGCAATTAAGGAAATTCAGCTAATGGCTGATAATTTATTAGGCCACTGTAATTCAATTCCATCCCGTTATGTGCCTTAGCTCTTAGCAAGCTCTTTCAAATGAAGCTAATTCAAAGGCTTTACTTAGTATGTTTACGGTGGCATAGACAGGCTTTATCAAATTTCTCAAGAATATGTTATTACATAATGTTTTTAACAAAATTACAGCCTTCCTGCCTATTCACATAGATCAGAAATAGAACATAAAAAGATTTTTAAAAAAATAAAAACCCCAAACAAACAAACCCAGAGTTCCTCCATTATAAGGGCAAATGTCCTACATACAGGCAGGGGGACATTTAAAATGCAGTCTTCCCCACGCATGGTGACTCTGGGCTTGCTAGCTAAGCAGTCCAAATGTTTTCAAGAGTTTCTTGTGTGTATTTTTATGTACACCAATGGGTCAGATGACAGGTAGCAACTGCCAGGTAATGATGTACTTTGGGCCCAACCTGGTATACTTTTGTTCCTGTGAGTGACCTTTACATGTGTGACTGTTCCTATAGCTGCTGAAAATTCCTGCACAGAAAAACCATACAAATTGGTCCCGACCAGCTTGTGCTTTGGGTAACAACTGAAGTAGAAAATCTATCTCCAAATGCCTTTCTCTTGAAAAAAAGACAAACTTGCTGGAACATTTAAATTGCCAAATTCAGCAAGAAAAAATATATCTCTGTGGGTGAGTGTGACTCAAGTCCTAAATTGCTCACAGTGAAACAGGTTGGCAGTGTCATTTACAGAGAAGCAGGTGTGGTGTTACAATTAAAATACTTCACGTCCCAGGCCCACCCACCACCTCTCTGTGAGAAACCTACTACCTCCCAGCTCCCAGTAGGGCTGATGCTTATAAAATAAAAAAATCACAGTGAAGAAGTCAGAAACTGACTTGTATCAGGCTTATTTCTTAGGAAAGGCAGGAAAAGATTAGGCAAGGAAGCACCCTAGGTGGCTGGTATAACAATGGTACTTTTGAGAGTCATTCAAACGATGGGACTCCTCTGTGCCCAGACTTGTTGGGCAGGTGGTGGATAAGATTGAATTTTGTTTACAAAGTAAAGAAACAGTTTCAAAATACAGAAATAAATCAGTAGTAAGGAGAGTCAAAGCATCCATATATATCATAAATAAGCTAGCACAATAAATTATCTGCAGTTTGCCCTCCTCTCTTATTTATGTGAAAAGACATTTTGCTATGAAGATTGTTTCCTTCTTTTTGTGAAAGTCAGGAAATACAGCCTATGTCATGAAAAAAACCCCTTGAGCTGAGGTCTGAATGCTCTGTGTATGCTTTCCTCATAGGGAATCATGACGCTACATAATCAGGGACTGATGGATAAGATTGATTAGTGAAGAAGGCAAGCTATATACCCAAGACAGAGATTGTTTTTCAGCAATTGTAAGCCAGAGCAAAGAGATCTCATTAGAAGAAGTGGTAGCTGAGAACACTACAGCTATATGAAGGCCATATTGAAAGCTGTATTTTCTGTTCTCTGCATGTCTGTGTTTTAGTGCTGAATTTTTTTGTGCTGTGCTATGTGTGTATTTGCATATAAGAAAAAGAAAAATATTAAATGGATAAAAAGAAGGAATGACAGAATGAATCAGTCATCTAATATTTACAAACAGAGCTTTTTCAACAATTTGTTTCCAAACCATACATTATTCCCAATATTTTTCATTATTTGTCCCTTTCAATCTGAGAGCCAAGTGGTGTCAGTTGAGCATGATGCTGATAACACCAAGGTCGCGGGTTCGATTCCTGTTGCCTGTTCTAGTTGAGAGGCGTCTCTGCCCATGGCAGGGAGGTTGGATTAAATGATCTCTAAGGTCCCTTCCAGCCTAGGCCATTCTATCATTCTATGACTCTTGAAAGAGCTCAAGATCTGAAAGACAGATAAGATGGTGGTGGTGTAAAGGACTGTAAAAGCATATCCATTATACAGTAAGGGATAATACAGGGATGATGAAATTAATGTTGAAACTGGTTTAGAATGGAACGTCAGATTTTCAGGAAAGCTTGCCCCCTCAAAGGTGTTTGAAAAGGAGATGAATACTTGAAAGAGAAGTTTTTAATTAAGTCAATAATCTATTAAAGTAGATATGTGGTGCAGTGTCTCAGTCAATAATCTGTTAGTTTAGATATGTGGTGAAGTGTCTCAGGAAGTTACAATCACCTGGGATAGGAGTTAGCCCTTACATTAAGACATATACATGCAAATATTGACATATTGAGGAAATTTGATGCAAGTGCCTAAATACAAGCATCTCATGCTCTTCTGTGTCCTTCATCCGCCAGTCCAAATGCACACAGAGCATCTTAAATGCAGATGTGTATTTATGCAAGGGTTGCCTACTCTGGGTGACTAAAGTCTCGTTATAAATAAAGGAGATTTAGTTAATAAGGTCCATGGAGCCTGGAGGTGACACTAACTCTGTCAACTAAGATTCCAGTTCAGTTTCCTGAACACAGGTGTCTTGTACCACTTTCAGATGCCACAGAATATCCAGAATATCCATATACAATACAGTTTACAGGATAGGGGAGGCGAGCTGGAGTTCACATTTGACTATTACAAGTGCTGCAAATACTACTAGATCTTTGTGCTAAAGTGACCAAATAAATACCTAGAGATCTCCTGATTAAAACATGAGCTTAGAAACCTAGTGGATGTGGCAACACCTGCGTGGATGTGTTTACAATTCGGAGCTGAATCCTGCCTGTGTGTTTTGGACTGGGTTTTCTTTGGCTGTGCTTTCAAAACAGACTTTATCTTCCACGATTTATTTTCCTCATCTATGTGAAATGAAAATGGAACTTTTTAAAGGATGGGGATTTGGGGACTGAGTTCACAAAGGATACCTCTGGCAGAGCAGTTTGCACAAGGATGCTATTTACACAGCACTCAAAAGTATTGTTTATTTGAGTACTGAGTATTGATTTTTCTGCTCATAGATAGCTTTTAATTAATCGACTTCTTGCCATGTTAAGATAGAAGCAGTGTCAACAGGTAGAACTGAACTCTGGTCGTAGTACATAGGCTATGCTTTTCACTATACTACTCACTACTGTTACTTATCTACTGATTATTAGTCATTCCTGAAATGACAGTGAGATCCTCTTTCTTAAAGTTTACTGGAAAATAAAGACAGAACAAACCCAAAGATTTCATCTTAATTAGGAGTAGAGATGGGCTTCCAAAAGATCTGCAAAATAACAAAAAAAGTAATTAATCTTTTCTTTGGCTTTGTTGTCTGAATTCCTGAGGAACCTCTGGAAGAAATAAGAACTGCTTATGTGTACTGGAGAACCTGAAGCAAGGTATTTGATCTTTCCATGGCACGCTTTCCCCTAGAATTAATTTTCTCAGGAGGGTTAGATGGTGCAGATGGATACAAACTATACATAACTGTGTGACTTCATGGAAATCTGGTCTCTGCTGTCAACTCGGACCACTCTGCAGATTTCCTCTTTGTTTTTATCACCTACTAAACTGTCTTACTGTAAGACTGTAAGTGATAAGTTTTTTGATATCGGAATTCACAGGATAATACCTTCTTGAATGGCTCACAGCTCTGTGAATGATGATATTGTCTGCCACTAAAGAAAAATCAGAGGTATGGTCAATGTTTGTTATCACGTCATTTTATACATCATTTTATTACTTGCACTATCTTCAGCACCTAGAATTGTCTGCTCAAATCTTTTACTCCTTTATTGTAAGTCACCGAGATATTGCTAGCAAAAATTGCATTTCCTCTTGAAAATGTGTAAGGATGTAGTTAATCAAAGTAAACAGTAAAGGAATGCTGAACTCCACGTAAACTAAGGGTCTGATTCTGTCACCCATACATCCATTGAACAACTCTTACTGAAGTGAGTACCCTCACAGAAGATAATTGAACTATTCAGATGAAAAAAGGCTACCTGCTGTGCAGAGGCATTGGAGAGTTCAATTCTGTATGTCAGATGCTGGGAGAGAACTTGTAAAGAATTATGAATTACAGTAAACAGAATGATAAGTGAGGTTACTTTTGATTTCAAAGAATGACAGTAAAGGTTTTCATCTGTTAGTTTTCTTAGACTTCTTATATCTAACGGTTGGCAAGCATCAACTGTAGTTGCCTAGTGATGCTGAACTGTCAGTCCAGCTTGTTTCTTTAATAGTAGCAAGGTACATTTTAATAGCCAGTAATAGCTGCTATTGGACTTTGCCTGTCCTGTAGAGCATGTGTATAGAGAGATGGTTTTGTGAGAGGCACTGACGCTTCCCAGAGTCTGTTTCTGTGATCATTTTTTCTGGTCAGTACTGACAAGTGACTTTGCTGCCTGCATATATGTGCTAGGCAAAGGAGATTTGCAGCACATACAAGCATACATTTCAATATTTGAAATCTAGCAGATGAGGTCCCTTGATTGTTAAAAGAAAACTTGAATTTCAGGCAGCATGTTATAGCTTCCAGAAACCAATGCTTAAATTAACGACTCACTGAGTTCTCCAAAACTTTTTAAAGTGTTGATTAACAAGGCAATACAAACCCTTTACAACTTTTTGCCCTTTCCCTTTATTAAATGCCTGACATTTAGCAAAATTAGTTGATAGAATATGATGAGTCTTACTACGTGTGCTGTGTGATGGAACATGATGCAAAACCTAACACAAAATCTGAACTGAAATATTGCCATTAGTTTGAACACCCACTGTTTAATGTGATTTTTTTTTTCTGAAGAAAATTACTCACAGGAACAAAGTGTTCCAAGAGGATGTGGTATTGCAGGAGGGTGGCACAGTCCCACATTAATCTTTTTCCAATTAGAAATTGGGAACAGTTCTGGTGCCTGGAGGGCTTCAAGATTTCCTCAAATGTTACCTCTCCATTAGCAGCTTCAAAGTATTTACTCACAAAAAAATATTCTTTCTCCAAAGGAATGAAAGTGAAGGTGGAGACAAGAATCAGTTTAAGTATTTGAACTATAATGCAAAGAGCCAAGGGAACAAAACAAAGCAGAAGGAATTACTGGCATGCTGAGTAGGTAATAAGCAATAACAGTTGTTAGAAATTCAATGTGATAATTATCTTAAATAAAATGAAGGTATGTGTTTTAGGGAAAAAATAGAGGTAAGAAGGGAAGTCATATTGTATATTGATGATGTGTGAAGAAAAGAAAGTGGAAAGAATTGAGAAAACATAAACTGCTAAATTGTCAAAATGCGACCTGGTTGAATTTCAAAACAAATTCTGTTGAGATAGTAGAAATAAAATACAGATGCCTGTGCTTAGATTGGACAAGTGGAAAAATAAACAAAAAATCATATAATGATATAGATTTGAGGTTCAATCATAAGCACATTTGGAGAGAGTTAGCTGTAGAAAATAACTTTGGATCTAGAGTAGACTCAGTTCACATCAAATGGACACAGAGCAAAATTTGACTGTTTCTTTTCCAAACTTTGACAAATTGAGGAAAATGTTTAGTGAAGTCAGCTAGACTAAAGCACTCCTGGCCTTAGGAAGATTTTCACTGCAAAAATGCCAATGGTCCAAAACCAATTTGAAATTATAATGTCTCTTCATCTCTTCTTTTAATATAGATTTTGGTTATGATTTCCAGAAATAAGTATTTAAACAAACACTACAGACAGGACTTTGGTGTTTAGCTAAAAGTTAAGAAAGAATAGAAAAAGAATATAATCAAGTAAAAAAAGATACAGCTTAGAAATCCTGAACTATAAGATTTGTCAAAATTCAAGCTTAATCAGTAGTTGTGAAGGAAATTAAAGTAAATATTGACTATTTTGGGGTTTTTTTTTGTCTTTTTTAAAGAAAAGGGGTAAGGGGGCAAGAAATGCAATATTTATATTGGGTGGACACCAGGTAGCTAACATTAGAACCACCTGTGACCTAATTTGTCCATTAACATAGATGATAAAACATTAGAGTCAACCCTGGATGACCTATGAGAATGAGGTATGGAAGTAGAAATGGCAACATTTAATTCAAATAAATTAATACAATCAATTAGATGATCTTAGTAACAGATTAACTGTGAAAACTAGCATATAAAATTAGATAATGTGGATTCAGATAATGAATCTATTCAGTGAAGAATGGTACTCTTCTCCACAATATGCCAAAACAAGTTGTGAAGGATAAAGAAAATTGAGCAAATGAGAATGCCAAGCAAACCTAAAACACTTTTTGATAAGGTACTATACATTCCCAGCAGGGGAAAAAAAAAGCTAAAGAATCTCTTTCATCTTCTAAAAGAAAGAGATATGCCACAGGGGGAACTATTAATTCATAGGGAGAAGATAGATATAATTATGTGAAAATTAAGAAATTGGCCAAATGTTAAACAACCTGAGATTATGCTAGGAAGTGAAACTCCTGGTTTGAAAGGAAATTGTCAATAGAGATCCTCAAAGGGATTTGGTAACTGATGTAAACGTTGGTGTGGGGCTTTTTTTCATTAAAAAATGTGTGGAAGAATGGGAAGTTAAAAGCTGGGAGCAACTGTAATTTAGAAGGCTGGTCTATTAACACGGGAGAAAATAGATGTCTTTGAGGACAGAATTACAAAGTGAGGTGAAATTTAATTGTACACTATGCAAGGTCATGCATGTAGATACTATCAGGTGCAAATTCACCACCTGGAAATGGTAAATTAGTTGATTTATTACTGCAAGAATATCTCAGAGCCATGAATAAGATATAGCTGTGAGAAAGGTAAATATGATAGGAGGATGTCAAAGCTGATGGAGAAAGCACAGAAATATTAATTATCAAATATAATTTAAAATCCCATGTTTCCAAATTATCTCAAGATTATTCTGAACAGGACCATCTGTAAAGAATGCTACCAAAATAAAGAAGCTAGCTTTATGAGTTAACTTTTTGCATCTTGTTTGCAAAAGAAAAAGCCTTGTCAATCAGGGACAACTGATGCCACATAACCAGCCACCACTCCACCGTTTCAAAAGTTTAAAGACAGTGAGAATACAGAAGTGTGTTCAGCTGATGTTACCTTTCTGAAAGACGTTAGTCTCACATTTGAGCTGACAGTGTTGCAGATCTAGTATGAGCAGCTGAGAAATTTTTACAGATTACTCTTTCTTTACTGACAGAGGGATTTCATTGCCACAGAGATCCACACCCAGACGAGATGTATATCAGCTGACCAAGATCATGTTTGAATTATGAAGCAAGGGCTCATATAATTGATATCTCAGTGGTACAATGGCTGTAAAAAGAAAGCTGTTCTCAATTATTCTAATTTTTTAGAAATTTCTTCTAGAACCATCCATATCATCTGAATTAGGCAGCTGCAGGCTTTCTCAGATGTAAGGACTCTGTAGCATTAAGTGTAACTACAGCCAGAGTTGAAGCTTTCATGAGTCCAGATTTTATGGGGTCTGTGATGGCTTTAACATTAGGGGTCCTGCTAGTACAGATGGGTAAAAGCACAGCAATCATTTTATTCAAAGTAAGCATCTGAGCATAGCACAAGTGTTTCTGCTTTGTCCTGGGAATAATGTTAATCCTTTGAAACTCCTTCCAGTAGCTCCTTCCTCTGCAAAATCAAGAAAAAATTAACATGTTGAAGAGCTCTCTCTGGCATCAGTATAGGTCTTTAAGTTGAAAAGGCTCTTAATCCCTTCTGACTTCCAGCTAAATCTGGTCTTCAGGATGTTAAACATTTCATTCAAACAAAAGCACAATCAATCCTTTCTGGATATCGCAGTTGAATATGACCTTTCTGACCTAGGACCTGTGAGATGAACTAAGGCAAAGTCGCTAAAGGCAGACATTGCACTGGCATTTGGCTAGGTCCTCAGAGTATTAAAATATATCCTGCAGATGAACACTTCCTGTTTTTCTAAACCTTGAAAAGAAGATCTCATACAGAACATATTTGATAGGTGTTGTTCTCTTGGATATGCCTATATACAGAAACACTCGGTTTTTTCAAGGTTTTTTGTCACTTACCTAGAGAGAAAGGAGGTCTCTTACTGTGGCCTGCTTTGCTCAGGTTGATTGCATGGTCTGAGAAGAATAGAAAACCAGCTATAAATTGTAAAGCTTGTAGGATTTCATGGCTGAATTGTTGCTTGACTTGCTTTTACTGAAGATTTAGAATTTTAATAGTAACGTAAACAGGACTGGAATATTTGACAATTCACTGAGGACATTTTCTCAATTAAATGATATATGAGCGGTGTGATTGATTTAATCTGCTTTTAGTCATTGGCAATGTGTTCTGTCTTAGTTCTGTTTATGTAAAGATTTCTGTATATGTGGTAGAAAAAGGCAGCCACCTTTAGGGGTATAATTGAACTGGAAGATTTGAGGAGAAACATACTCTAATTTTCTGTTTTGAGTTAGACTTATTATACTGTTTTATTTTCATTTAATTTGCTTGACATTCTATTCTGTATTCAGCAGAACAGCTATTTGCTTGAGATGAATTTCAATTACCTTCTCATCAGTTGTTTCTTAAATATTATATTTCCTCTTCTTCTTCAGGAGATTTCTCATACATTATAGAATTCCAATCAACATTCCTCAGAGCATCCACCTTTCTTTCACTGTCCTCTTTCTCAAAGTCAGAACACTTTAGTACACAGCATTCTCTCAAACTCAATGATAAGCTGATAAGTAGATCCAGGAACCTCTGTATCTTAAATGTGATTTCTTAAATTTAGCTCATTTCTTAGGATCACACATGGAATAACCTTGGACTATAAAACCTGTTCAAGGAATTACTGGAAAGAAAGCAAGGCTGCAGTAAGAATATGTAACTTTTAAGAATGTATTCTTTATAATTGCGTTCCTGTTCAATATCGGAGTAATTAAAATGCCTCATGATCAGTGTTTCTGCCTAGTTCAGGAGGTGTCTCTTATCTCTAAAAGGTTGCCATGATCTACTTTTTCTTACTTCACTAATGGTTCCTTGCCAAAAAAATTGTTTGACTCCCTATTTGGCTATAAATTACACTTGAAGTGTCACTATTGTCAGATAAAATTTTACAGTTTATCCTTCCATGGTTATGTATGTATGTTACATAATTGTTATGTAACTTCAGTTTTTCTATGAACTGCATGGTATATTCACTGCACGAATATTTTAACTTTTTATCAGGTACTTTTATCATCCTGAATCTAATATCCTTCCTCCAACCTCAGGAAGACTTTTACTATTTACATGTTTTTAACCACCCACTCTCTACTTACTGTCCTGACCAGCAAGCATTTGCCTTGGTGCATGATGTGAGTTCTGCTGGGACATAAAGCAGAGCCTTTCAGCCACTATAACAAGTGATTAATCCTGGCTTGATTTGGTATACAACTTTGATATGCTACTTTTCCAAGTTGTGTAGTTGGGCAAAAGTCCTGCACAGATCTCATCTAACTTAACCTGGGAATCTGTGAGTTAGGCACCTGAAGCTCCCTTTCTAGTCAATGTAAGGAGAGTTACTGACCTTAATCTCATAGCAGGATGTGGGAAGGTCATGTGATTCTTCCTTTGGAAACACCTGATATCAACAGCACTCAGCTGTGTGAGATAAATCCCACTCATGGACTCACTGCAGCCTCATAGAATCAGCTGGATGGCGTGCTGTCAAACTGGTATCTTTGAGATCCTGGTCTTACTTCTTTCATCTGCTTGCTCATCTAAATCCCTCTCTGCATCCTGGCAACTACAGTGAATAACAAATGACATCTGAAGTCCAGCCACCAAATCATTTCAGTGCTTTAACCACAATTTCAAACAATATGGTGTTCTTTGGTCATATGTCTTGAAGTAAAAGCCACACCAATATTTCCATTTCTAGGAAACATTTCTAATCTGTCTTGGTCATGATACCTGTTTTCCTTATAGCACCTTATATCACATGCAGAGCAGACATATCAGAGTATTCCCAGTTGCTGTGGTTTAATCCCAGACGACAACCAAGCCCCATGCAGCCACTGCCTCATTCCACACCAAGGGGATGGGGAAAGAGAATCAGAACTGTAAAAGTGAGAAAACTTATGTGTTGAGATAAAGGCAGTTAACAGGTAAAGAACAAGCCACACGTGCAGGCAAAGTAAAACAGGGAATTCATTCACTGCTTCCCACGGGCAGACAAATATTCAGACACCTCCAGGAAAGGTCTAGTCGAGAGGTGGCGTCCCTGCCCAAAACAGGGAGGTTGGACTAGATGATCTCTAAGGTCCCTTCCAGCCTAGGCCATTCTATGATTCTATGATTCTATGAAAGCAGGGCTACACCATGCTGAGTCCTGACTAGCCATCACTCTGAACAACCCCCTCTTCTTTCTTCTTCCTCCAGCTTTATAAGCTGAACATGAGGTCATATGGTCTGGGATATCCCTTTGGTCAGTTGGGGTCAGCTGTTCTGACCCTGTCCCATCCCAATTTCTTGTAAATCCCCACCCTGCTCTCTGGTGGAGTGGGGTGAGGATTAGAAAAGGCCTTGAGTCTGTGTAAGCACTGCTCAGCAAGAGCTAAAACATCCCTATGTTATCGACACTGTTTCCAGTACAAATTCAAAACATAGCCACATACTAGCCACTGTGAAGAAAATTATCCCAGCCAAAACCAGCACACTGACTGTGTAACACATTATAAATTTTGTTAGTAATATCTTCAGCTTTTGTAGACTGATTCTTTTCCTTTATCTTGTCTGACAGAAACGGCTATCTTTAAAGTGCTCCATTGACCCTTCTATTATCAATACATCTCTGTTTTCATGTTCAATAACTTCTTTACATGTTAAGTCAAAGCTCATCCCAGCTTTTCTCAGGCTTACTGATACTCAGTGCCTCAGTTCTCAGAGACTATTATTCCACGCCCCTCTTTGGAGTACTCCCCTTACCCTTGCTTCTTTTCCAGACATTTACTTAGCCAGTGCCTTTTCTTATGCATTATTTTTTTTTCTCCATGCCTCAGAAATAATCTTTTTGCTGCATTTTCACAGCTTGTACACCTTTCCTGGTGTCATCACTCCCTTTGCATTTGCTACTATGTCATCTATTATCACAGAATCACAGGATCACAGAATGTTAGGGGTTGGAAGGGACCTTGAAAGATCACCTAGTCCACCTCAGTCCTAGCTGAGGGTCCTCCTGCCCCTCTACTCTGCCCTGGTGAGGCCACATCTGGAATATTGTGTCCCGTTCTGGGCCCCTCAGCTCAAGAGAAACAGGGAACTGTTTGACAGAGTCCATCACAGAGCCACAAAGATGATGAAGGGAGTGGAACATCTCCCTTATGGGAAAAGGCTGAAGGAGCTGAGTTTCTTTAGCTATCTTGTTATATTCATCGATCTCCACAGGTAAATCAACCAGTTGCTCAGATTTGGCTGTCTGATCGTCTAGTAACACAGGTAACTGACAACACTCACACATAAAAAGTATTTTTGAATGTCTCTTCATCTCGATATCCATGAACATTTCAGTCAATATGTTCCATTGTATATATTCTGAATATATCCCAAATGAAATAATTTGTAAATAATTTTGGCTTAATCTCCAAAAGGATAAAATAAAGGTAATCAAATTATGAGGATTAAGATACTTTCCAGGCAGGTTTCAACCCTCTTGAGTAAATGTAATATATTCCATTTAGAACATAAAAACCCCAGTCTTTTCACTTTGAAATGACTGAGCACAAACTGTTTGCCAGTCTCCTCAAACAACAGTGAAGAGCCTGGTTCTGTGGATTCAAAATCTGTGAATTATCTGTTAAAAAGAGGAGGATGCATCAAAATTCATACAAACATGCTGACACATTGCTAGACCTAAGCTAAACACCTTGTCTTAGTGTTACTGTGACTACTGCTTCTAAGTGCAGGAATATATCATTGTGCTCTACCCATACCGTGCTATGTTGTGCTGCTTTGATAGGCCTTTCAATATTTACTCAAGCCTTTCAATTTTTATCAGGGAAGTTTAGAGCAAGATAACAGCCTCCTCCCTTATATATAAATGGAACAAAGAAACATTTCTAAACTAGAGCAAAACTAGAACAAAGAATTGGAGGCTAGAGTCATTGCACATTCCTCATCTTAAAATAAGAGTTTGTATTTTATATTTTCATAAATTTATTGGTATCAGTTTTAAAACATTTTCTAAAAGTTTCAAAAGTTTTTTCCCATTTTTGACACTGCAGTCACTGAATATATAGATTAGGAAACATATAGTAAATAATAATTAAAAACCTGGCCAAAACTCTTGCTTTGTTTTTCATTCCATTCACTTCTAGAAGAAAATCTAAATATATATTTTAAAAAAATAATTTTTCTATTTATAAAAATAAAACATATATGACACATCAAATTTAAAATCCTTACAACACATGGAAAGTAATTAATCAATAAGATTTCAGTATTCAAAGATTAGATATTTTACTGATAAATTTAAGGGAAAAACAATTAGAAATAAAGAAACTAGCTTCCTGCCATTTTGAAATTCTAATAATAATATTAATTAGTTTTCACTTCTTATTTTAAAGCAATCTTTCAGGAATCTGTGGACTAAAGCTACATGGTAAACAAAAGCATGTATCAATGAGCTGTTGAGATATACAATCTATCAGAGTCTAAGTCATTGATATAAGACTTTTAGAAAGGTAGACATGACATTACTGTCCAGATCTAAACCTTCTTTGTTGTCCCTTTCTACTTACCTTCATTTCTGAAGGTCTTTTAAACTTTTTCACAAATTAAATAGTGACAAGCTTTTACCATCATGCACAAAATAAGTCTCCCTCATGCTGCTCTACAAATGCCCTCATACTTCCTTTGTGTGGAGATCTAATTTTCATGCCAGTTTAATGCTGAATGTCTTATAGATTAATATTACTACTAATTTAAAAAGAGATATTTATACAGTTCCTGTATGATGCATCACAGAAACGTGTCTTTTGGGGGCACATTTTTAAGTTTTAAAGATAAAGTTTGTAGATTTGGTGAGATGACTGTGATAAAGTTCACAAACAGGAATTGTGTGAAGATTGTCTAAATAAAATAATGTATTTTTGTTATGTTAATACGTGGAGATGTACCTTAGCAAATAGATCTTCTGTGAATGAACTCCTTCAGCCACACTAGTTTCAGGTAGTACGGGATACTTGAGGTGTGATTAAGTCCCTGGTGACCTTGCATGGACCAGAAAGGGTAAAAACTTAACAGTCAATACAAAACGTGAACACAATATTTAGCTTTAGCAGAATTCTGTACTTACATTTTATCATATAAGTGTTGTATTTATAGTGTAATTTATCATGTTTATGTTTTTCTTCCTAAAATATTTCCTCTATTATAATAATCACTGTCTTTCAATTAGTTAAATTTTCTTCAAGGAAAAGTAAAGAAAATTCAAGTTAGGTGCTAAGAATAACTTGCAAATTCTAATTCTGGAAAAAAAATTGCCTGTGGAAGGTCTATTGCTGGAAGTCTAAAGTGAGATTAGATGAATATATGCCAGATATAGATTTAATGGATCAGCTTAAGGTTGGTTACCTTAGATTAACTGGATGACCTCCCGAGATCCCATTCAACCTTAATTTTCAGTGATTCTATGCTACGAAGCATTTTGGAAGGAGGCTAGAAATTTAATCTTTGAAGCTAACAAAACACCTGAAAAAACTGTGAAGTAGATTCAAACCTGAATCTTGTTAGAGATACTGGATCCTCCTGAGCGATTTTTGAGGGTGCTCAGTCCCACATGCCTCCAACTCTTAAACAGAGAAGCTAAAGTTTTCTGATATTAAGGTTTTAACACGTTGAACTTTATTTGTGAGTTTATTTTATGCAATGATGTATGTTGGTGAAAGTATTCCTCTTGACCTATATGGCAAGCAGCCTACACTGTGAAGCATGACATTTGATTACCTTGTCTTAGCATGCAGAACCGCAAATGTTATTAATGGTCATAAAATTATTCAACCCTTTTAAAAATCAGACATAGTATTTGACTTGATGACCTTCTGCAGTCATGAAATTCACATTCTGATTGAAATTATATCAGTCTGGAGGATCTGATAGAGCTCTGGTGCAAGTGTCACAACTCTGCTGCTGAAGTGGAAAAGAATCTTAATGAGCTGTTATGGAGGCAATGTAAGCATCTTTGAATTTCACAATTTTCTGATTTATTCACACAATGAAGACCATAAAATAAAAGTTTGTGATACCTTGCATTTTTACTGGGAGTAAACAGATACTAGGGAATAGTTCATTAGCTTCCTTGCCCTTCAGCAGCACATTGCACCTACTGGAGCAGGTATCACTTGAACTCCAGTGCACTGAGCAGTAGAGAGGTAGCAAAGGGAAGCGTATTTATGCATGTCTTGTAATCATGGTCGTGTTGGAAATTGTTTCTTCACTTATATTTTTTGTGCACGAAGAGCAGAAGAGCACATCCTTTTCTATTAAATGTTCCAAAACAGGAGTTGCCAGAATGGCTAGTATTGTTTGAGTAGAAGAAAGGAATCCTCTTAATTTGGAAACCTGATGGCAAGATGCCAACACTATGAATTATATAATTGGCTGAGACCTGATGCGTAGTGTTTTCTGCTGGTTGCCTCTATGTTAGTCCTGCACTTCGTACTGGGGAATAATTATTCTGTAGAGACAGTGAGGAGTCGATGGGGAGTGATAAACCTCTGTTGCCAACGCAGGAGCACAGGAGCACACATTAAACCTACAGAATTGCTCGGTTCTGCAGCACGTTACCTTTTCCCAGGGGTCTGCAGGAGCTCTATGTTCAGGGCTGCTGCTCTGAGTCTAATAGTATAGAATTGTATAAAAATATTTTATCTATGATTTTGTAAATTTTAAAAAATATCCTAAGTAAACTTTCCCCCATCCCTACTAAGCTGCAAAATAATTATATCCCTCATAAGTACACCTTCCCTTTGCTTAGGTCAAGAGTATAAAGATAAAACTAATAATTTAAATTATTTCCACACACAAATGTCTCCAGGTGTTGAGAACAAGAGAATAAGATAAGAACAAGAGAATAAGATGTGTCTTCCCTTACTTTGGGCTGTCAGGGGGACTTTATGTCGGACGTGCAGAGATTTTGGTCTCATGCAACAATGGAGTCCGTGGACTGGCAACAAGTGTGCAGATGTGTACACAAAAACTATGTTCAAGACACATGTCTGTAGTAACTCTCCTCCACATATAGACTTTCTTTTAAACTTTCAGATGACTTGAATTAGGTGCTTGAAGTGGACAGTTGGTATAAAGCCTCAGAGGAACAACAGCAAGAGTTGTGTTTTCACTTCTCATTTCCTTTTTTAACTTATTTGAAATAGCTGCAATTTTTGCCATCCAAGTCAAGAGCTTTCTGCAGAACTTAAGTCCAGTTTAGGATAGAATTCACAAAAGGCATGGGCTGTACCTGCTTTCCCTTACCTACATCCTGCTTCCCTCGTCTTCTTATAAATGCTGAGAAACTGGTCTAACAACTACTTTTTTTCCTCTGGCTAACTTCAAGTCATAGGAAGGAGAGGATACTTCAGGCCAGTTTGAAATTTTAATCTCAGCAATTTGCCTTCTATATTGGGTCACTATGGAAGATCAAGTATAAATTGCAGGAGGGCTGTTCTTACCAGGATACTGCTCACGGTATTGTGTAATGGTAAACACTTCTAGACTGGGCATTTGAGAAATGAATAAATGATATGGAGAACTGAAGCTGAAGAAGGATTATGATTTTACCAAATACAGCTGTTAGGTCTGTCTCAGAGAAGAAGAACACCACAGCAACAACTAGTTATGGCAGCCCTGCGTACACACATCCCTCTCTGCAGTTCAGGCTGTTGATGCCTCTGTAATTACATTATGTATGAAACAGCCCCATATACTCAATCTTTTGATACTTATATCTGCTAAAAATTCCTAATTTGGCAAGGATTAAGTGTTGTGGGTTCTTTTGTTGTGAAGCAAATCTTTCAGATACCAATTAACATTTTATTGCTAAGACTAGTCGATTTGTTATTTGTAGCTGTGGCCAAATTTCTGCATTTGAACTTTAAAGACTTTGTTTGTATGGTCTGTAGCACAGCAGAAAATGACAAAACCAGCTAAATCCTCTGTAAATAACACAAACTAAAAAGAACTAGCCTGTTGCTGAACTAATATGATACCTTTTCTGTATTATTGCAAGCTTTACTCATTTGCTCTTGTTTACAAGTTTCTGCGCTTAGATACATTGGAAAAGCCTGAAGACACAAATCCGCTAGTCAACAAATAGGTGTTGAGTACTATTTGAGATGCGTAAGTGACTCAGAGAACAATTAGAGACTTCTTCAGGAGGGCACGGATCTTTGTCAAGTCCCATGTTATGGCAGCCAGTACCACGTCTTGGGTATTCTAAGATGTCTCAAATAGCACATAATGGCATATATGTCCAACATAATTTAACTCATACGGATAGGATTAATGTTGAGACTGTGGGTGCCTAAATGTAGACATCCAGTTGAGGGATGAAGGTGCAGAATGGGATTTGGTTGCCTAACGTGGATACACAGGTTCACTGTGTACATGTTACAACATCGGATACGTGAGCTTGAGGTTCTAAGATGTGGCACAGGATTTACAGAAGATTCGTGTGCTACTGGAAAGATGAATGAAAGGGGAGTAGGATACTCTAGGATGGCACTAGGAATGTCAGTCTAGGTAGCTGTGTGAAGTCCAAGCTATCTAATGGCAAGTTTTTTTCAAGAAGCAGTGGAATAGCCAAGCTGCTAAATATGTTATGGATTAAAATTATGGTAGTGGGAAAAAAAAAAAATCTGTATTTCTCTTTCTATTTCTGTTCTTTCTGTGAATTTGTTCATCTCTGCATTCTAATTGTTTATTTTACCTGTGCTTATACATTTTCCTACTAAAATATAAACGAGATTATGCTTTTTACTTGAAACATGTATTCTCTTTTAGCATGAAGTTTCTTCAGGCATATTGCTATATTTATACCACATCAAATGTTGATATGATGGAGGAGAAAATTTTTTGCAACTGCTTATTTATTTGTGGATCAATACAGCATGTCGAGGCACAGCAAAATATCCTATTAACATTTGTATCAATGAAAAGCACTTGTGATCTTTGGACATGGGAAAAATAACTTGTAGATGTCCATGCTGGATGGCAAAAGGTGCTGTTGGAGAGGTTCTCATGCAAGAATGGAATAATCAGCTCTTTTATGCATTATTTCAGAATGCCTGACTAGCTGTGTTCCAGGAGGGATGGTTCTTTGTTCCCTGTGGTGATCCTCTTAGTCTGCAATAAACCAATATTCACAAAAGCATTATATCAAATATGGCCAGTGTGCCCCTCTTCACACATCTGATGCTGTGCATCTTTGCAGAAAAGTTTTTTGTTATTGTTCGTATAACTGCCGAACACATATGGATAACTTGGCAGCTGCATATCAGCTATGGAGTGTCCTCTTGACAGTTCATCGGTCAGCCAAGAAAGCCCTGCCATCAACATCAGAAAAAGGAATTTTTAACAGTGAAGTGTACTTGTACTTCGTTTGACTCAATATGTTTTCTGTCAGCTTGCCCCTAGAAATGGACAGTTGTTCCATATTGTGGATACTCTTAACAAATATTAAAAGCTATAAAAAATGTTAAAATAAATAATAAATAAAAAGATTACAGAAAGAAAAAAATCCAACACTAAGATTCAAAAGCTAGCCCTCAGTACTTTCAGGGGAAAACAAATACTTAAATCTCATGGGAATCCTAGACAAGGCCTTGACAATAGCTCGTTCATAGGCAGTGCTGTTAGTTTCAGTGTTTCCTGTGACCCAGTGTGACACGTCACAAGTGTGACAGCTCGAGCCTGGACGTATTTAGTCTCTGTGGTACAGTGTCTACACAGTTTCCTGGGATGAAGTCTTTGAAGAGATCCTTTCCAGAAAATGAAAATTTTCTCAAAAAAAAATTAAAAATTACTTTTTATGCTAAGACAATCTAGAAGTGTGGCAACAGCAGCGAAAATTTCTGCTACATGACTTGGATATTCAAATCTGTTCATACGAAGCCTCACATCAGTGACTGCCAGTCACAACATATCCCCACAAAGACCACAACGCTAAATGCATTCTACTGTCAAAGCATAATTGCTTTCTGAAACATATGGTTGACAGGAATAGACAAAAGGAAGAGGAACAGAAGATCGATTTTCCACAGGTTAGTGTAGTCCATCTCTCTTCAGAAACATTTTGACACAGCAGGTGTTTTTAAAATGCTGTGACTAAGGGCTGTAAATACCTTTTAGCATGTCCATGACATACTTTAATAAAAAAGCAGTGCGTTTTGCCTTGAGGGTGATGGACTTTCCTGCTGTCAGCCTCCCAGTTCTCTTCGTTCATTGTCTGTTCTCTTTTAAACTAAGACACCTATTGTATAGCTGGGTATAAAGAGGAGGATACGTTACATCTTTTATAAGGAAGTCCAAGAGGTAGAGTCAAAGACAAGAATAACCAAAAGATGTTTTGTCTTACGATGAATAACAATTAGATCCCAGTAACATACTGTCAAGTTGCACCAAAACTATCCCTTTATTTAGATTTTGTTCTATAGCACAAGGACTTCAAATCCTATTCATCCTCAACTTCAAGGGTAAGTGCATTCTTTATCAGCAGAAAGAACAAGCTTAAACCAAATGTCACATGTATTTGGAAATTCACAACAAATTTCTTAATGAGTATTAACCCTCAAGAGGGAGAGATCTGAATTTGTAGTGAGAAAAGAAAGAGGCAATTTAAGTGTGACACTTAGGTAGAAATGTCTTCCCCTTCTCCCCCCATCTTTCGTTTTCCCTCTTTGTCCGAAATAAAAGCAAACTATATGACAGAGAATTTTCAAGTACAGTTTCTGAATGCATTAGGTGGGTTAATTCCCTGAAGCAGTCAGTATTCTGCAGTGAGAAAAGATACTGAAAAGGCTATTTTTTGCTTCACTGCATGGATAGGATGAAAACCTTCAAAGGTTCAATTTTTATAGCATTGTAAACCTATTTTTGGTCCTGAAACTGAAATGAAACAAGACAGTATTGTGTGTTTTATACTTGCGGTAATATGCTAGTGGAAGGTTAAGTTGTACTCATGCACTGAAACTTGGAATTTAAGTCATTAAGAACCTGGATATTTTTTGGTTGGTGTGCTTTTTCTTACAGAGAGGCATGTATGCTGTAATTCAGTACACAACAACAGTAGCTGTAAAGAAAGTAGAACACTTTAATTATTGTGGAAGAGTGGGTGTCACATAAAGTTACAGTTTGCTAACAAAATTTAATGATAACTCAAAGTTGGGAGGCAGTTTGAGTACAGCAGAGGACTGGGATTTTATGCATTGAAAAATTGCAATGTCTTGAGAACGGGAACAAGAGAAATGAAATTAAATTTAATAGAACAAAGTGTGAACTTATTTTAGGGAATAATAATAACAGGAGGTATGTGTATGACAAGTTAGAAGCAGAAGCAGACAAGAAAAATATTTGTGTATGAGCTAAACAGAATAAATATAAGCTGCTGGTCAGATGCATTTGTTTAAAAAATTAAATCAGTTCTGGGATATATAAGAGAAACAGAAATTGGAGAGATCTAGTGCTGTGACACTCTGCACTTCTCAGAGATCCTTTAGAAAACAATGCTCAGTTCTGACCACTTGCCTCCAAGAAAGGTGCATTTGGAATGGCACAGGGGCAGAGATGTCTTAGAAATATATTAAAAGCAGAGATTTTGCTTTAAGGGCAGAAGTGCATAGAGCTAGGTTTATTTAGCTTGTTGACTGTACTGAAATGGAAGAGAAAGAATGACGTGTTGCTGTCTGTAAATATATCACGAAGTAAAACTCCAGAATATAAGCATTATTTAACTCAGGAGATGGTGTCAGCAGAAGATCAGATGGATATAAACTAGCAACAACACATTTTTCCTGACAGATAGAAAAATGTTAGAGGAAATTAACATACAATACCGATGAATAGGTATTCAATAGAAGTTATAGGGATAAAACAAAGAAAACAAAAGTATTTTAATTTGAAATTTGATAATATTTTAAGCACATGAAGTAATGTCTTGTTTTCAACAGAAGAAAATTGGACATACAGACCCAGCATGTCCTTCTCAGTTTTACTTGTTTCAAAGGTGATGGCTATCTATGACCAAGATCAGAAGACACATAAATAGCTTTTTATCACAGAGGAGGGGAGTGAGATGAGAAATATAAAGAAAGACAATACATTGATTTATTTTGTGGGCAAGACATACTCTTGAAAATAATTGAATGAGTTCTCTGTAATTCATCATGATCTAGTGTATCACTGATGGATGGTTAATGGGAATAATAAGAGGATTCGTATTGCCATACACTGAGGTGGGTCTGAGGACTGTTCCATTAATGATCCACAAACTACCTACATTTCTTGTGCATGGTGACATAATTCTGTTAAGGAAATACGTCTTTTGGGAGCATTAAAGAAATGTAAATGCACCCAAGCCCACACTGAAGAACCAAATTAGCTTGATAAAAGGAGCACTTTTGATATGCTGAACCTTCTATTTTACACATGCTAGAGAACTGCAAAACCCCAGAACATAAATTTACCTTTTGTTAATCAACCTGACAATGTAACTTTATGTGTTTCCTCTCTCTGGGTCAGTTCTTTGTCATGCAACTCTTTTAAGTCAATCAAACTGCAAAGATAAATAGCAAAAAAGCAGTATGGATACAGATTCACTGGAGGTATGGAAAAGCAAAATTTGAATATTTATAATACATTATACAGTGAATAAATAATCTGTTTAGGCAAATTTAAAACGTATTTGGAACAAATTCACTTCACTACAGATGAAGTTCTTCACCACCATATCACTGGTTGTGTTGGAAATGTTGAGCTGGTGCACAGCTGCAGATCAACCTCCCCTTCCTCTGTCTCTCTCCGTCTCCCTGCATCCTCCCCTCCTTGACCTTTGTTGAGTTTCCTTAGGCAACACATTCAGACGCAAAAAATCCTGTGTCTTCTAACTTGTGCCCAGTATGGATGATGGAAGGAAATTGACCATTTAATTGTCGTGCAGCTGGGCTACATGTGCAACATCATAAGAACAAAGACTTAAATTGATCTGTTTTGTGAACTAGAATTTTTTTTATATATATTTATATTTTTAAATCCAGACCACCTTCAGAAGCTTCTTTTTCATCCAAGAAGTAAATACACTTTTAGCCATTGCTTTACGGATATTTCAAAGTCAGCTGACTAAAATCCTAGTCTCATGCACAGCAGCTGCTTTCAAGAATAGCCTTGGATGCTTTCAGTAGAGCATGCTTTGTTCATTGTCAAATAAAAATATCCTTGCCAAGTTTACCAAGTAGTTCAGAACAGATTTGCTTGAGTGATCTTTCCCTGTATTATTTATTAGTTCCTTGGCATTTTTTGTGTGCATAAATGATCAGTTTTGATTTAATTTTTTCTTGGTTGTTGTCAAGAAATATTAGCTAGCACAGAATATGGAACTTAACCTTGGAAAAACATCAGATAAAATACACATATTCTTAATGATCTCCAGTTTAAAATTACATTTGAGACTTGTCTGTTAGCTAATTTTAGCTCATTTAATGTCTGACATCTTGATTTTGTGCTGTGTAATTTCTTAATCTCCGTGGTATATAGAACCAAATCAAATTCTCTACTGAAATCTAGCAATTTATGCTTAACCTCGTACCCCTATTATAAAAATGAATATCTTGTAAATTTGACAAATTCCTTTGCCCATAAACCATTTTAGATGACATTAAATATGCTTCCCTCTATTCTTTATTAATCAATTTCCCTATCTGATGTTCCATTATTTTGCCCAAGATTGATGTCAGACATACAGGCTTATATTTACCTAGACTACTCCATTTACTTTGAAAGTAAAGTACTGACATAACTCTTACTTCCACCCAATGCTCAAGACCTATCTCAGCAATTCCAGATTTATTACAAATAATAATAAATGGACTAATATAGCTTATTAGTCTTTTCTTCTAACATTACTAGGTGCATTTTTTAATAAAAGGCACTTGGACTTAACAGCTGCTATTTGACATGTTCTGTCTTTGTTGTTTTAAGTGTAAGTTTTCATTATTACCTTCATATGATATGGCCACATCTAGCTTTTTCCTGGTCCCAGAGCTGAAATATTTGTTCAATATTTCAGTCTGTTCTGCATTATTTTTCATAAATGCATGTTTTTCATTTATTGATGGGCAAGCATTATTGCAAGGTTGCTTTTCCTCCAGATATATCTGATGTTGTTTTCAGTGCACTAATCTCAGATAGCCATACAATTCCTTCTTTATCCTTGAGTCTTCAGCTGCAATTTTCTGTTATTTCTGCTGGTATCCTAAATTCAAGTGATCTAATCTATTCAATTTCTACCTTGTCTCCCTACCCAACCTTTTGACATTGTCTTTATTTCTCTTTTAAGCTAGACGGATGTAGAGTAGACATCGTCTTGACTGCAGTTCTCAGATCATCTCCTAAAATATTTTTAAATATCTTTATTATGGCTTACATATATTCCCCTTTTTAATTCTTCCTATTCTTGATTAGGTTCAAACTTTATTTATCTGCTTGAAGTGGCCATTTTAAAGTAACATGTGTAAGAAATACTGGTTGTGTTACATTTTTTTTGCATGTAACAAATGTAATCAAGTTCTCACTTCTTTTTAAAGAACAACTGGATTTTAGTCCAGGAATCAATTCTGATTTAGTAGTCAGGATGACATCTAGTACAGAAGTCTCCAAGGAGAGATACAAAACTTTTTGATTTAAGAAATTTTTATTAATCATTCACTGTTTCAAAGGCATTTTATTACTGGAGATGTCAGACCTGTAGAGCAACGTCTTTCAACTTGATAGTCATCAGTGAAAAACCTTTTTTTTAAAAGCTCATGCTGTACAGAAACTCTTCTCTTCCTCTCCTTAGACATTATTAGTAGGGGTTGAAGAGACTGGTCACCCTGCTCTGTAGGGTAGTTCGATGGTACGTAGCTGCCTGCATCTAATTGCCCTTGTCACACTCTCTGTGCTGGGAGATGGATCTGCAAACACTGAAAGCATTTACTGCATAGTTGTCAGTGGGTTGAAATCAGTTATTGCCACATACTGCCTCTTCTCCTCTTCTCTTGCCACTGTGTTTTTCCTAAATTGCTTATAGTGAGTGAGTTTAACATTCCTATCACAGAAATCTTCCTTCAAGTTCCAGTAATATCGAGCAGGTCAAATTCATTCTCACAGTACGAGCAGTTCCCACTCTTCCTGTTTACCGCACAAGCTGCTGCCATTCATGAACAGGCAATTAAAGAATTTATTTTCTTTGTGTCATTCAGTGTCTTGATTAATTTTGTTCTTGACAACTTGACTGTGCTAAATGAGTGTTTATTTGCTGCCCCTTTTTAATCTCCCCTTTTGTTGTAAGTTTAATGCCATTATTACTAGTCTAGTCAGCTTGTCCTCTGTAAAATTGATTTCCCCTTTAATGAGCTAGAGGCAGTGCAAGCCACATAACTCCTCAGTTAGAAAATGGCTCTATAGTCCACCAAACTAAAATCCCCTCTCCTTCTTACATCTCTAATTGGCAGTTTATTCTTAAAAACTCCTGATTTAGGTATTCATTTGTGGGATGGGAACAATATCCTAAAAGCTATCCTAAAAGTATTTTCATACTTCATCAGCTTTCTGAACTCTCTGAAAACATTCATAACCAGTCAAGAGACACATGAAGTATCACTAGTACCAGTACATATCAGTACTAAATTAAATCTCCTCCACTCAGTTGGGTAAGGGTTTTTCTGTTTTTTTTTGCCTTCACTGAAGAAAAGCTGAGACACTCTAAGAAGAATTACCCTAAAAGTCTTATCCTATACATAGAAATGGTAGTTTTGACTGTAATTATCCTGTCCAATTATTTCTATTTAAGGTTTTGGAAAAATTCCTTGAGAAATTTCCCTTGTTTGCAACCAGCTTTTGATATTTTGCAGGAGGAATTCTTTAGGGCAACAGAAATATCTTTTATTTGCTGCATGAATTTTCTTTCAGCTTTTGCTCCTCGCAGGCGCCCTTTGGTCCAAGTGCATGAACTTTGAAGAGCAATTCTGTTGCTGTGGAAAGCTAAAACATACTGTTTCCATAATAGCCAAGCTCTCTAGGTCTGTGGAATACAAAAGGAGAGAGAAAGAACTGGACTCACTTCTTCCCCATGACTATTTCTTTCATTAAGTGCATGAACAAACTTTCCATCACTCCTTTGGGATAGCACAGCTCTGTAGCTGCCAACTGGTAGGTTAACATGAAAATGGTCCGAGCTGCTGTGCAGCAAGCCCAGAGGTAAAATCATAGTGTATATGTGGGTTGTTGAAGTTGTATATTTGATAATACACAAATAAACTTGACAGTTTACTCTTTACCTTCGTCTATAAAGAGTGCCAGAAAAGCATATTCATTGATTGGCTGATATTTTAATAGAGATTTTGTATAAGACTTTAATGCAATGTTAAATACTTGAAAGTCAGAAAACACTCTTAAGTTACACATTTAAGCACACTCAAGAACACTTGCTACAGAATAGTAGCAGAGAGATTGTCTACCACATTTATAAATGCTATGTCCTAATTACAATACAGAAAGGAATCACTCCTTGAGAGTGATCTCCATGAGAGCATAATTTCCTGATTTTTATGTAATACCACCTCAGGAACTTCATTTATCATAGTTTTTTTTTTGACATTAGTATGTCTTTGAATGTAGATAAGTTATTGTGCTGCTGGTAGTAAAATCACTTGTCATTAAATCTGCACAGTTTGTTGAGGCTAGTTGTTTCCTATTAGACTAGGGCAAGGGATGGGAAGTCATCATACAGGATGAAGGGGAGAAGTGACACCCAGAGAATTTGAACTCTGCACCAAGAAACTCTGTGCTAGATTTTAACACTGCAACTTCCCAGAAACGGAGACAGCCTAAAAGCTCTATCTAACCCGGAAAAAGGCCTTCTGAACAAATCCCAGTTTGGTACTGCCAGCCAGCCAGCCCCTGGGCTACACAGCTTGGCAGTGATGCTGGAGTGCCCAGAAGGTGGTACTTGCACCATCTTTTGCCTTTATGAATTTTTAGGACATCAATCTCTGTAGACTATAATCAGCAACGCATACAGGCAGTAGAGGAAAGAAAAACTGGAGGGAAAACTTCTATTTTTCACTCAGCTGAGAGCAGGGAAAATGGAAAGTGATGAGTCTACCTTTAGTAAGCAATTTAGCCACCACAATTGTGTGCCATTGTAATCACTTTAGCACTCAAAAGCTCCTTTCAAAACATGATGCCAATTCCACTATGCCTCAGTTTCCTTGTGGCTAATGCAGGGATGACTCCCACTTCAACAACATCTTGTCACTAGCATTTGTGAAGTTGTGAAATGTTCTGTAATCTTCACATGCCAGTTGCTTTTCATCATTACAGTTTATTTGTTGTGAATTGCCTTGTTTTGTTTTGCATAGGTTAGGAGACTTAGAAGTTATTGTAAAAAAAAAAAAAGATTCTAGTGAAGTTAGAAGCTAAACTTATTAGTTTCAAAATAGAATTGTGGTTAAACCTCGTCAAATCCCCTCTATTGCCTTCCCTGCTATTGCTGATTAGTAAGAAGCAGAAGGGAACATTGCACTGTAAAACACCCATTTATCTGCCAGTGTCAGGTTCTCCTGACATGATGTGCTAATGCAAAGCACATTAAGCATTAGCAGTAGGTGCTCCAGACCTAGCAGTTCCTAGACAGGCATTAAGAGACCTCAAATGAGTCAGTGTCACTCTATGGTTTAACCTAATTCCAACCCCTTAGGGCATCCCTATCAAATGTAAGAGAAATGAAAGGTTTTAAAGGCTATTAATCCCAGGGACTCTACATTAGAAGAGCACAACGTTATTTGTCACAGGTCTTTTTGTCATCATGATATTGTGGTAAAATGTGAAGCATTCCATATTCCTGAAATTCCTCCTTCCACCTGCTTAAGCAAGGAGGTTTTTCGATGATACACTTATAATTCTGAGCTGTGATACCTACCAGATACTGGCTGTTACTGCCACTGTCTGAACTCTCCTTTTTTTCTCAGCGAGTTCTTCTAGTATCTACAATGCATGAAAAGTAGCTAAAACATCTTTAGAAAATAAGCTTTGAACTGAAAGGTATCCCAAATAAACAAGTAAGCAAACTCTCTGCCCCCACACAGACACCATTACAGCATGTGTAAGATGCATTAAATCAGAGCTGAATCTAATGTAAGGTGTTAGCTTCTTTTGCCATGTTTGTTACCTGGAGATGCTTTACTTCTAATGTGATAGATGTTTTGTTGCTTGTTTCTTACCTTGAAGTTGTTGAGACTCAGGATTAATCCTGTTGTTTTAGAAACCTCTGATCCAGTGTTTGCATGGAAAGGTGTCTCAGATAGCTGGTTGTCTGGCAGCGGCTGCTTCAAAGGGTCTGGCAGCCGCATGTGACCAGCTCAGGTTTTACGGGGGATGGTGACAGTTACACAACTTCAAACTCTTTGCCAGAGTCTGAATTTGTACATTTCAAATTCACTTCACACACGCTCGGATGACAAAAATTGCCCAACCATCAGACTGTCACACTGGCTGACACTCTGGCTTCAAGCACTACTTCTGATGAAATCACAGTCCCTGTAGCTAAACACCCCCACTTTGATATTTGTAAAAAGGTTTGTGGGATACTTAAACTAGTAAAGTGTTTTTAAACCTTTGATGGAAAGTCTATGCAAGTATGTATTTGGGTTTTTTTAAATTAGCTGACCTGCATATTAGCAAAGACACACAGCTTAGAGTCTGTTCATCTGTGCATGCATATGTGCATATGCCTGTGCATGTGCATGAGCAACGTAAGTGTGTACAATTGCTTGGCTCCAAGGAGTTAGTCAATATTTTAAGCTTTGTCAGGATACTCTGAAATCAATTGTAAACACTAGCCTTTGGTGTTTATAGAAACACAAATCTGTTTATTTGAAAAGAGTCTGGGAGAAAGTCCTGTACCTCTGAACACAATAGGAAAAACCAGTCAGAGCACAAATACATAGTGATGGTTGTTGTTCCAAGCCAGACCAGAGGTCCATCTGCCACAGTCTCTGGTGGTGGCCAAAACCAGAGGCCTGCGAAAGAGATTAAGAACAAACAAGGGTATTTGATACTTCTCTGTGTATTCTACTACTGACCCGTAATTTCTGTCTCAGAGCTAAGATTTACTTTAGTGATTTCTCTTCTATGAAGTCTCCCAGTTGCTCCCTGAACCCATCCACAGTGAGGGCTGTGGAGCAAGGATTTTTGTAGTTTGAAACAACGTGTGTAGAATCATTGTGCTCATTTCATTTGACAACCTGTAGATTTGATACCAGAAGTACTATCTATGTCATATGCATCCCCCCATACCACCTGTGTTTTACAGACTTACATCACATTATACTCTCGTTTTCAGTCCTGTAAAGAAGCTGTTCCGTTACCTTTGAATATGCTTTTCACACTCCCATAAGCCTTTCTAATAATTCTTAATTTTGACATTTTTTTCTTCCCTCCAACTACTAATGAACACTAAGGTAGGTTTGTTCTGGGTCTATAGACCTGGATTTCATATCTCTGTAATTATGTCAGAGCTCATTCTTCATTACATAAAGTTGGGATCTTTTTCTTCTCCCATGATCCTATGTTTAAATTTGCCTATACTGAATTTCACTGTTTCCTTGACTGGTTACTCAGTCCTTCTAGATTTATCCTAGTAAATGAATCGGGGCCACAGAATACTTCCAAGCACTGTTCCACTGGGATAACATTTATGCTGCAAAACATAATAGATCAAATATGATCATTTGTCCCTGAAGGAAAGTGTCATTATTTGTGAAAAAAAGGCTCTTTTTCTACTAGGGAAAAAAAGAAAAGAGTGGCCTTATCTTTACTGTGTTCAGAGCATAAGTCTGCTGGTTTAAGCATTTGTGATCTATTGCTTTCCCTCTCAAACTGTACCCAGGCATTGTCAGGGACCACTAAACTGCCAAATGACAAAATGGGCCAGAGTCTTAGACAGTAAGAACCCTGAGCTAAGTCAATGCTTAACTGCTAGTATGTCTTCTGACATGCTTTTAGTCCCTGCCAGCTAATACAAGTAGTATTCTCCAAACCAATGCCCATTCGTGGATTTGTGGTTTGGAGAGAGCACGTGCTGTGTGTCCTTTCTTGTCCTTTTTTCCATATTATATATAAATATTTTAAAGAGTCCAAGCAGCTGTGCAAATTCCAGTGG
This sequence comes from Apaloderma vittatum, assembly GCF_000703405.1. Taxonomy (NCBI): domain Eukaryota; kingdom Metazoa; phylum Chordata; class Aves; order Trogoniformes; family Trogonidae; genus Apaloderma; species Apaloderma vittatum. The sequence continues at coordinate 48,631 of NW_009702987.1, read as the reverse complement.
GACACAATACATAGTTTCCCCTTACTGGGAAAGCCGACTATTTAGTCACTCACTGATTTCTACCTTTTTGTCAGTTGTTTACATGTGTGATGACCTTCCCTGCTATGATATGATAACCTGGGCTCCCTAACAGCTTTTGGCAAAGGACCCTGTTAAATGTCTTTTGGGAATCATAGAATTGTCAGGGTTGGAAGGGATGTTAGAGATCATCTAGGTCCAGCACAAGTGCCATGGGCAGGGACATCCCCCACTAGATCAGGTTGCTCAGAGCCCCATCCAGCCTGGCCTTAAAAACTTCCAGTGATGGGGCTTCCACAACCTCTCTGGGCAACCTATGCTAGTGTCTCCCCCCCCTCATTTGGAAGAACTTCTTCCTAACGTCCAATCTGAATGGTTACATCTCTAGCTTCAATCCATTCCCTCTAGTCCTATCACCACTCAACATCCAAAAAAGCCCCTCATGAGCTTTCTTGTAGGCCCCCTTGAGATACTAGAAGGCCACAATAAGGTCTCCTCAGAGCCTTCTTTTCTGCAGACTGAAGAACCCTAACTCTCTCAGTCTGTCTTCATAGGAGAGGTGCTCCAGCCCTCTGATCATCCTCGTGGCCCTTCTCTGGACACGCTCCAGCACGTCCATATTTCTCTTGTCCTGTGGGCTCCAGAACTGGACGCAGTACTCCAAGTGGGGTCTCACGAGAGTGGAGTAGAGGGGTAGAATCACCTCCCTCGACCTGCTGGCCACGCACCTCCTTGATGCAGCCCATGACACGAGTGGCTTTCTGGGCTGCAGGTGCCACTGACGGCTCATGTTGAGCTTCTCGTCCACCAGCACCCCCAAGTCCTTTTCTCCAGGGCTGCTCTCAAGCCAGTCACTGCCCAGTCTATATTGGATGTTTGGGATTGCCCTGACCCAGATGGATGACCTTGCACTTGATCTTATTGAACTTCATGAGGTTGGCCTGGGTCAACCTCTCCTGCCTGTGGAGGTCTCTCTGGATGGCAACCCTACCCTCCAGCATATCGGCTGCCCCACACAGCTTGGTGTCGTCGGCAAATTTGCTGAGGGTGCACTCAGTGCCACTGTCCATGTCGCTGACAAAGATGTTAAACAAGACTGGTCCCAGTACTGATCCTTGAGGAACTCCAGTTGTCACTGGCTTCCACTTGGACATGGACCCATTGACAGCCACTCCTTGGGTGCAGTTGTCAAGCCAGTTCTTTATCCACTGAATTGTCCATCCATCAAATCCATATTTTATCAGCTTGGAGACCAGGATGTCATGTGGGGCAGTGTCAAAGGCTTTGCTCAGGGCCAAGTAAATGACATCAGTTGCTCTTCCCTTGTCTATTGATGTTGTGACCTTCTCACAGAAGGCCACCAGGTTTGTCAGGCACGACTTGCCCTTGGTGAAGCCGTGTTGACTGAATTGCAGTAGTCTGTTTATTTGCTTCAGGATCCCTCTCAGAGAACTCCTGTAGCTTTTGTGGTCTTGAAAAGTGTTTTCTCTTTACAAAAGAGACGTTTCTGGTTTTCAGCATGTTATGTTTATCCATAAGCCGTCTTCCTTGTAGTTATTCACTCAGTGGGTGATCTATTATTGGTCTGTTGTTCCCCAGTTTTCCGTGTAACTTCTTAAGACTAATTCCACATATAGCCATCTTTCAAAACTTCCGATAAAAAGGCAGCTTTAAATGAGAATTGATATAGAGAGGTAAGTTATTCAACTATTTCAACCGGTCTGCAAAAACATGCTGTTATCTTCAGAAAGTGCAGTCACTTAGAAGAGACTTAGCTGAAAAATAAAATCACTGAACAGAAACTAGGACAAAATCCTTTTGAACTGATGATATGTGACTATTCAGTTGATCCATTTATTTCTTTCACTAGTACAATCAGCAAATTGCTCAATCTGAAACAGATCTTCTGATAACCAAGAAGTATCAAATGGGAACTTCCTCAGATTCCTTCACACTCCAATGCAGATACAGAAAATTCCTTAACTGTTTTCTGCCCTGGACTTTTCTGGGTTGTGCATTCCTTGCTTCTGTTGACACTCCAGCCTCTACCTTATTTTGTTAAGCAAAGGAAGTTTAGTGGGCGAATCCTTGTTCCAGGGTCAAGTGGTACCCACTGGCTTACATCCATCTTGCTTAGAGCACTGGGGCAGAGATGGGAATCTGGAGTCAAAGAATGAGTCAGGAATTGAACAGTAGAGACTAGAATAGTCCAGTGTTTGAGCTTGTTCCCTGTTTCTCTCATTTATCAAAAAAGATGTTGGTACAGACTCTGCAAAAATGTTTCCATTCCGATGTGTTAGAAAAGGGATTTATTGGAATATTTAGTGAGTTTAGTTCAAGTTCAACCTCCAACCCTTTTCAAGATGATAGGAGATGGGGTTTTTTGCCCACACTTTTCATGGAGAGTCTACCTCTCCCAGAAGTTCATCTTCTGCCCCCTTTCATGGCCGTACTTTGAGATGTTTATCTCAGTGTATTCTGACATTGTCTTCCTGGCTCCGCTGCCTAAGGCTTGAAGGAAGAAACTGGCCAGCTTTTGGATTTGCAATCAGGGGGAAAAGGAAGCCATATCATTTTCCATGAGTTTGTTTGCTCCCAGGTTTCAGTCTGGACCTGGACAGTCGCTTTTACTGGTTAGCTAAAACCAAGAATAGCACTTTTAGTACATGAAGGAGTTCAGTGATTTATTCCACTTAGCCTAAATGGCTAGCGCTCTCAACAGCTTTAATGATGTCTGTGATTGTCTACAGTTCAAAGACAGACTTGTTAGCAGCCATTAACACCTTGCAGCACCAAGAAGGATAGTTCAGTAATAAACCCCTTGAAAACAGAAAGTGCTACAGAAACAGTTGAGCTTATTTATCAGCTGTACCGATTTACTCCTCTTTCTGCTGGCACACTGGGCTTTTTTTCATTACAGGTCTAATGGTGTGGCATGTGTTTATATGTGTTCTGGTTTCAGGTTCATACAGTTTTAAAGTTATTTTACTACAAAATTAATTATGAAATATTTTAGAGAGAGAAAGAAATTGCATTATTCTCATTCTGTGAATTTCCTTAGTTTTTGTCCCAATTATAAGACTGTCACGAGGGTGTCTGCAATACCGAAGTCTGGGCAGCATGGACTTGTTGCCCTTATCATGAAGCAGACAGCAGTGTAGAACCTTTTCTATTCACACATCAGGATGAAGTGAGATTCAAGAGGTAGTTAACTGGCAGCTATCATAATTCTACACTGGGCTTCAGGGCAGCAATATTTAATACAGATGTGATCATGACTTATAACAGTGGTCACCATATCTACAATCAACCCGATCTTAATCTGCATTCCTTGAAAAGAGGTAAGGGACAAAGCATATATTTGTTTTACATGCAGACTAAACATCTCTGTAAAAACATGTCCTCTATCAAAGTGCTTGCTAGCTGCATCTTCTGTCGAAATTAATGGAGACAACAGATACAATAGGGGTGTTTAGGTGTGTATTTAACTTTTGGCACCTACAGCTGAACATAACTTATACGCAGTGTAAAGCCTTGCATTACAAAGACCTTGCAACTACTAAAAATATTTGTAAGTTGTAAGTCGTAAGACCTAATTCAAAACCCACCAAAGTCAATAGAAAGTAGTTTTCCTACTGGCATAACTGATAGAGCCATAGGACAGTGGTGTGCGTATGTCAGATTTAGACACCATTAAATACCTTTTCATAGTGAGCTGAGAAACACACAATACGGATCTTGCTCCTGATTGAAAAGTTGCATGCAAGAAAGTTATTGTAGCATTCCCTAAGAAAACTTTATAAACCACAAGTGAAGCAAAAATATTAACAGTTCCCTAATGTGTACCTAGATAGGTATGTATGCATTTAGATGTATTTATGTCATTAACACTTTGCATGCACAGGAATAGAGAGAGGCAGAATAAAAATTAAATAAATATGATAAAGAATCTTAGAGAAGAATCCACATGAGAATTAGACATTTTCTTTAAGAGGAAGAGTTAAATGGTAGCTGATTTCCTGAATGGTGAAGTGTTTTTGCATAATTATCATGATAAGGAATGAAGAGTCAACTATAGCAATGTGCTCAAAGAACTTTTTCACTGAATCTTGCATATACTCAAGAAGAATTCCGTAAAACAATCAGTTAACAATGACATGAACATGCTTTTGGTGACTAAAACAAAATAAATGGTAACTGAAAATCAAGCAGTGAAACAAATGTCCACCTCTCTCAGCTGAAATTGTTTAAGTGAAAACCATTCCAGGAGACTTTCCTTACTACATTAGACTCATGAAATTAATTAGCATTCTTTACTCATGGATGGATATAGGAAGAGGAAATACTTCCCTCAGGATTCTGCCATTAAGTCTGTTTTTTCCCTTCTGTACTTTACTGACATCATGTTTTCTAGCTTTCCCTAGTCACTCCTTCCTCATGCCAGATTCTGCCACTAAGTCACACTGTGTTGTACATATTCTCAGGCAAATGCTTGCATTCATTAGTCCCATGGAGTCACTGGAATAACTACTCCTCTGCTCACTGGGAGTAAGGGAGGTTGCCTCCATTTTTTTTGTGATCTTGCCTTTAAAAGGCTATGTACATGGATAGTAAAACTGGCTGGAGTAATGTGTACTGCGGCAGAGTAGGGGTACCCATGTGAGACAACATGGCAAAGCGTAGAATTATTTGCAGCTTTATTCACGGGAAGTGGGTAAGAAACATACTCAGAGCAGCTATCAGAGGTGTATGAAATGATGCAAAGATTGTCTTGTGAGCCATATGTTTCACTGCTAGAGCCAGAGAATGCTCCTTTCCCACTTTGAATCTTAGAACTTCCTGTTGCAAGTTTGGCTTGCAAGTAAACGCTTTACAAGTGAAAAAGCAATTTTAGCAAAGCATGCTTTTTGTTGAGTGCTAGAAGGTTTATTTTTAGCTGTCCCTTAAAGTGTTTGAGTATCTGGGAAAAGAAGACAGAAGGGGTAAAGCCACGTGGCCAATTGTACACAGATGGCAGTTTGAGAACCTCCGATATTGTAAATGCCAGGCTGCTGCACCTATTTACCCTATACTTTACTACAAAATCAAGGGTAAGCTCTTTAGGGTAGGGATCGTGTCATCTGGGAACAAAATCAGCAAGATGCATTATGTTTGTTTGTTAACTTTCTTCCAGCTTTAGGTCACTGTTGGTTGCAGGATATTTGACTAGATGGAGTATTGACAGTTAGTCCAGTATGAAATGCTGTAAGAAAATTGTCAACAAACTGCTGCTTTCTGCCCTGTGAGATGATGCCAGAATACATCTGAGAGGCACATGTTTCCAACCTGGCATTTACTTTAGACTGCCAAAGATAAAAGGTTTCAGACAACAGAAAACTTTAGCGATGTGAGGAATAATTCATTACCCAGCACTATGACATTCTGTAATGAATATGAGGAATTTAGCATTGCATCTTGCTAACATCTTTGTTGCCAACATTGTTTTGGACTTTTAAAACATTGTTCACATGCATAAAGCAATTACTGAGTCATAACATTGATTGTGTATCTGTCTCTATTTTTATGAGCCTTCCAGTATAACTGTGATGCCTATTAGGCTAAATTTACTGAACGTTGCTCTTCTTTCCTTGTTTTGTTTTATTGATTTGCTTGTTGTTTTTTCCTTGGGTAATCAGCTCTTGGTCTGTGGAGGCTGTGCTGATGTCTATATGGAACAAATCATCTCCAGCTTGCTCTGCTATGCATTTGGTTCAGTAAGCAAGTAAGCAAAACTATAAGCCTGTAGCCCTGTGGTGTAGCCCCCAGCCCCCAGGTTCAGCTGTTTGTGCTCCAGGGCTGGGGTTTGTGAAGTGCAGCTGTGTGACCTTGGCTCAGTTTTACTGAGAAAAATTGTTGAGCTGTGAAAAAAGTATATAAGCTAAAGCCACTGAAGACAGGAAAAACAAAAACAGGGAGAAGTAAAATTGTTGTGCTGGTAATTGTAACTCAGGGACTCAGCAGAATACCAACATGGGCTGAGGACCTGCCTGTTCTGTGGGCCAAAGGGGGCTAATGCTTCCCCATGCTACCAGCCGGATTAGCAGACACTCCCCTGGTACACATGGCAGAGATAGTGGTTATGCTGCTACTCTGGCCTAGCTGGATCCTATTAGCCAATAATTGTGCACTCATTAAACTGTCTATATTTCTTCTTCTAAGTCTCTACATGTGGCAAAAGTTGTCCAAAGAAAAGCAATGCAGCCAAGAGAAGGTTACAGTGGGCAGCCTGTTGAGGTAGGAAAGGGGCATGCTGAGGTATGACAAGCTGAAATAAGGTATGATGAGGAGAGATAAGGCATTCCTCAGTATCTGTTCCAGTGGGCGTTCCTGATTTTACCTAAGGTTTGTTGAATGTAAAATATATTCTTAATTATGATACTTCTCCTTAATTTTTAATTTTCATCCAGTGTTGATATGGAGACTATGCAATACAGCTACCTTGTGCCGGGAGCTCTATCTGGAGTAGTATTTTATGACCAAGGAGAGAAATAGGGGCTATATTCAGGTGGAAGCATAATGTACAGCTATCCTGACTCCTTGTGCACTGGCTGTCAGGATCCAAGGTCTAGCAGCCATGGATGACAGCCAGTCTGAATCACTCACTGCTTATTTGAACTTTGATGCCAGAGCAGTCTTCTAAACAATTTTTACACCTGTGTCATTCAGATAAACTCATTCTTGTTCCAGTAGAATAAAAGAAACATAGAAGCTTTCCAAGAAAAATCACAGTTCAAGAGTATCTTTGAAGCATGTTTATTTTTCATTTTATTGAGAACTTCCCACTTGGAAAAGGCTTTGTGAAGCTTGTCTTTTTCTAAATATGGATATACTATGTAGAAGAACGAAAGAATTAATTTGTTCTATTTCTCATCCAGAATGATTCCTGATGTATGTATGAGACTGTTTTCAAAATAAGAATTCCTTAAGTCAATAATGTAAATTGTTTGTTAAGAAAGTATATGATTCTCATAGACAACAGAGATTTGTGGCTTCCCATTGGATAATAAATGTGCTTTATATTTGAGTTCACTCGGCTAATGAGTATGTGGAGTAAAAGGCTTTTGAAAGAAATAACTGATCTTCAGAGAGGCTTTTTTCTGGTATACTTACTATTACAGCAGAAGCCTCTGAAATGGCATTCGTGTCAGCTAGGGGGAAAAAACACAGCACGTTTGTGATAATTTAAAGCATGTATCACTAACAAAGATAAAGAGAGCAAAGTATTTAAAGCTTAATGATACAGCAGTAGCAATTGCCCTGCGATAATGAACAGTGTAGATTATCAGGCAAAGCTTAATGAATGCCTTGCTTACAACAAGCTTTTTATAAACAAATACTGGTTGAGTCCTCTTTCAGAATTACTACTGACATGAAAGTGAAATGATATAATTAAAATATGCAAGATAAACAAGGACTTGGGAAAGGATGTTGCATAGAATAGTCTGGCAAGTGTTTGCTGACAATAGGCCTTCCAAAATTAACAGGCAGAGTACAGTATGTATCTGGTTAGACCTACAAAATATTAGCTCTCTGAGGACAGCCTGTGACTCTCTCTGCTGCTCAGCCCACACCCTAAGTGGGAGGACATGTTTTTATTTTCTTCTGCTGTATTATCACAGTTTGGAGGCTCACACCTCCAAAGAAAAGCATTGACTATTTTCTCCCTCTATTGAGGGGAAAGATGGGAAATCAGAGCTCATATTAGCACCTAGTGGTGAGGCCTGGTGTAGCCAAGGTAGTGCTGGGAAGAGCAAATGTTGTGTTGATAGATTGTCTTCAGTTTCTGAATTCAGAGACCATCAGCAAAGAGAGGAAACCTCAGCATAAGGCTTGTCTATCATTCACAAGTATTCCTTGGGTCACTCATCAGCTTAGGGACTGACCAGGTCAGGACTAATATGTGAAGTTAAAATGTGGCCCTGTGGTTACTTTTATTAATGCCTTAACATCACGTTGCCAAAAGCACTTGTAGGTTTCACAAAGCTATGTGGAGCATTAAGAAAATATGCACAGAGGTTCAACTTCTCCATAATATCTGATTGCTTTGATAACCATAGTTTTAGAATCATAGACTCACACAACAGTTGAAGTGGGCAGATACCTCTGGAGATTAGCTAGTCCAACCCTCCTGCTCAAGCAGTGTAAGCTACCACAGGTTGCCCAGGACTCTTGAGGTTTTTACTGTATCCGCAGATGGAAACTCTACAAACCCCCGAGGGCAACCTGTTTCAGTGCTTGATTATTGTTTGATGTTCAAATGGAGCCTTCTGTGCTTAAGTTTGTCCCCATTTCCTCTTGTCCTGTCATTGTGCACCACTGAGAAGAGCCTGGATTTGACCTCCTTGGTCCCCCATCAGATACCAAGATACATTGACAAGATTGCCTCAGAGCCTTTACTTCTCTAGGCTGAACAGTTGCATCTCTCTCTGCTTGTCCTTTTATCAAAGTACTCCAGTCTTTTAGCCACCTTCTGTCCCTTTGCTGTACTCTTACCAGTATGTCCATGTCTATCTTGTAGTGGGGAGACCAGAAACAGATCCAGCATTTCAAGCATAGCCTCAACAGAACTGAGTAGGATTTTCTCCCTCAAGCAGTTGATAATCCTCTTCCTCATGCAACTCAGCATGCTATTATCTGTCTTTGCCACAAGCAGACATTGCTGGTTCATGTTCAACTTGTTGCCCGCCAGAATGTCCAGTCCTTTTCTGCAGAGCTGCTGGTTGGCCATCAGCATATACTAGTGCCTCGGTTTATTCTTCTGGGATTTGGCACTTTCCTTTGTTGAGCTCTATGAAGTTCCCATTTGCCCATTTCTCCTGCTTGGGGAAATGTTTTTAAATGGTAGCAGAACAAAGTCTGATGTATGACTCCTCCCAGTTCTGTGCTGTCTGCAGGCTGAGTGTGCACTTGATTCTATCATCGATATGGGTATTGAAGAAGTTAAACACTACTGGATGCACAACTGACCCATGGGGTACACTATTAGTGACTAGCCTTCAGCTGGACTTTGCACCACAACTCACAGCCTACTGAACACATCTATTCAATCAATTTTCAGTTCACCTCGTGGTCTACTTACCTAACCTGTATTTCATCAGCTCGTCTATGAGAATGTTGTGGGAGAGATCACCAAAAACCTTACTTAAGTCAAGATAAATAACTTCCATTGTTCTTCTCTAACCTGCCAAGCTAGTCACCTCATTGTAAAAAGTTACCAGGTTGGACCTGTTCTGAATCATAGACTTTTTTGGGTTGGAAGAAACATTAAAGATCATCTAGTTCCACACATATACACCCCCCCACACACCATGGACTGGGACACCTTCAATAGATAAGGTTGCTCAAAGCCCCATCCAATGTGGCCTTGAACATTTCCAGGAATGAGGCACCCACAACTTGTTTAGGAAACCTGTTCCACTGCCTCACTACTGTCATAGTGAAGAATTTCTCCCTCATAACTAATGTAAATCTAGCCTCTTTCAGATTAAAACTGTTGCCCCTTAAGCTATCATTACATGCACTTGTAAAAAGGCCCTTTTCAGTTTTCTTGTAGGCCCCCTTTAAGTACTGGAAGGCCATGGTAGAGTCTCCCTAGCGTCTTCTCCAAGCTGAACAGCCACCACTCTCTCAGCCTGTCCTCATATGGGAGGTGCTCCAGCCTCCTGAGCATCTTTGTGGCCCCCTTCTGGACCTGCTCGAGGAGGTCCATGTCTTTCTTAAGTACTCCAGGTGGGTTATCATAAGAGTAGAATGGAAAGGGAAGAATCCCCTCTTTCAACCTGCTGATCACATTTCTTTTGATGCAGCCCAGGATACAGCTGGCTTTCCAGGCTTCAAGCACACATTGCTAGGTCATGTTGAGCTTCTTGTCAACTGACACCCCCAAGTCCCTCTCTTGAGGACTTTTCTCAATCCGTTCTCTGCCCAGCGTGTATTTGTGCTTGAAATCTTTCACCTGTCCTTACTGAACTTCATGAAATTTCCATTGGCCCACTGCTCAAGCCTGCCAAGGTCTTTCTGGATGGCATACCTCCAACATGTTGACTACATCACGCTGCTTGGTGTCATCAGCAAACTGCTGAGGGTGCACTCAATCCCACGCTTTGAGTGTGACCATGTAATCAATTCCTTATCCACTGAGTGGTCCATCCATCAAATCCATGTGTGTCCAACTTAGAAACAAGGATGTCGTGCAGGACAACGTTGAGTGATATTCACAAATGTAGGTAAACAATGTCAGCGGCTCTTTGCTTACGCACCCGTGCTCTAACTCCATCACTAAATTTGTAAGGCATGATTTGCCCTTAGTGATGCCATGTTAACTGTCACCAATGACCTTATTATTTTCCACGTGCCTTAATACAGTTTTCAGGTGGTTCTACACTATGATCTTGCTGGGCACAGAGGTGAAACTGACTCACCTGTAGTTTCCTAGGCCTTCCTTTTTCCCCTTTTTAGAAATGTGGGCTGTTTCCCCTTTTCCTGTCAGTGGAAACTTCACTGGACTGTCACAACTTCTCAAATATGATGGATAGTGGCTTAGCTACCTCATCTGCCATCTACCAGTTCCCTCAAGACTTATGGATGCATCTGATCAAGTCTCATGGACTTGTCCACCTTCAGGTTCCCTAGATGGTCTGGAACTTTATCTTCCCGTACAATGGGTGGTTCTTCATTCTTCCAATCCTTGCCTTTGCCTTCTGTCACTTGGGTATTGAGAGGAGAGAACCCATTCTCAGTAAAATCCACATGTGTAATTAAATTGGATTTTTTTAAGAAATGAAAGCTCCTCCAAGTTTACAAGTTCGGGTATCAGTTGAGAACAGCGATTACTACACTACACCCAACCCTTAAAAAAGAATAGTGATCCGGACCAGAAATACACTCACCTATAAGAAGATGAGGAGTCTCAACCTCGAGGATTATCCTTGGACGGCATCCCAGACTAAGGAGGAGGGTGAAAATCCGACTGCAGATCCTGCTGCTTGTCAGGTGGCTCCAAAATGGCCACTGGCAGGGCCCCGTTTTAAAGCTTGGTTGAGTCTGAACTGTGGTCGATCAAAGCCATCTCAGCCTCCCATTGGCTACCAGCCAACTTCCTGAGTGTACCCCTAGGCTGGTGAGCTAGTTCCGAACTAGCCAGGTTCCAGCAGATTCTCTGAACTCTGCCTGGCAACCACTGACTAAGATCTAGGGAAGATGCACTTGCCACAGGTATCATGGCTGGAGTACTTGCCAGTGAAGACTGAGTCCATGCTGATGGCTGCTGATCACCTTCTTGTCCTTCATGTGTCTGGAAACGGGTCCTACAATTAGTGGCAGCATCCCCTGTTCATGTATTAATATACATTGACATCTGCTACTATGTTCAGACTTTGGTAGGACCTGCAAGCAGAACTTTGTTTTGAAGGCTGATGTCTGCTGAGTGAATATAAGATAATTAATTTAACAATTAGTTAGAATTCCAATTACTTTTTGCAGAGCTAATGGCTAGTTGGAACCATCAGAGCAAGACTACAGAGAACATTCCCATGAGATGCCTCCTTGTAGAAGTGAGAAATATGTTTCAAAGCATCCATTGATATCCTATAACCTAAAAATATTCAATTTTTTTTCTCTGCAAATATATGTGACTTTGTTAATGCAAAATCCCACTAATTAGAAAGAGTTCAGCACTTGGAATTTATGTTGAGATGTAAAAATAGGTCTTATATGTCCCTGGATTTATTAAATGGATACAAAATTAAGTCACAGACTTTAAGAAAGACAATCCTGTCTTCAGTGACAGATTCTGTTTGTCTTTATGTCAAAATCGGGGCCAGATTCCAGGACAATGGGGTCAGAGGCTGGTATATATAGTAAGAACGTATGGAAGGTAGAGCCCTTGGACTGTGACCCTAATGAAATGCATATGCCTCTTTCTGTGTTTGTCATTATGAGAAGAAACACAAAATGTTGTATTAGTTCCACAGAATTTTGTGGGAGTGGGTGTTACTTAGCAGGTGATTTAATGAAATGGAAAGGACTGGAGCATTGGAGGAGAACACAGGTAAAAAGCAGTAGAAGTAAAATATCTGTTAAGCCTGTGGTTTACCTCCTTCCCTGCAGTCCCAGAGGGCTGGCTGTATTTTTTTTGTGTTTTCTATTGTCCGAGCCACAAAACAATTTAATTTCTTTTGACATCTGTCTTGAACAAAGGATCGTTAGCATGTTCGCTGATCTCAGGATGACCTACTATAGCCTAGAGATCTAGGTCTACCCTGGCTGCTTTCCACCAACAGTCTCTAACATGAAAGCCTCGGTGAAAAAATGCACCAAAGTGAGAGACTTCTAGGAAGGAAAGACTTACAAACTGCATGGGCAGTGGCTTCGGGATGAAAGAGGAAAAGCTTAATTTTACCTCAGAAACATTTATTCTAGTTCTCTAGTACTCTGAGGGACATGTGCAGACACAGAGGGAGTTCAGGGTGTGTAAAAGACTCTGAATAGGAGTGTGAAGAAAAGCATACTCACACACACATATGCATGCCAAATCATAGAATGTTTAATGATCTATGAGCTTTTTGGGTAAAGCTACCCATTATGCTACATATGCAAGGAAGAAGACCTAGAAGGGGGGGAAAAGTGAACAGCATTTTGTAGCTCTAAGGGAGTGCTGTTCTTTAAACACATTACAAGATTAATTACTGCTAGCTGCACATGAATAAGAGAAGGTTTTTCCCCTCCCACAGGGTGCTATGCTGGGGAGCTTCAACACCAAAAAAGATGGTTACTTTGTTTCTGAAATAAATTCCTACTCAACAGAGTTATGCTTCTTACACTCTGGAAGACCCCTGACAACCATTTCAGTATTGCTGAAGGAGAGATTGCATGGAGCAAATATCCTTAGGCAATATGTGTAGGTTTGTTGTTTGTTTTTATTTTTGGGTTTGATATGGTTTTTATGTCTTTTTTATGACTTGTGGGTATGTCTCATTTTTTACACAGAAGCAGATCAGTCTTCTAAAATAATTTGCCAATAATGAATAAGGGAATAATAGGCTCTGCTGTAACTGTTTTACAATTGGCAATTGTGCATGAACTCTCTTTAGTCATGCTCTCCCTAAAACTAGGGTTAGATTTAAGCTAGTCGTGGTGCCAGAAAAGGAATTGTTGTGCTGGAAAGACAAGAAACAGTGATAATTTCCCAAAGAGGCTGCATTTACTTTATGCTCTTTTGAAAACCACAGAGTCCATTCAGATTTGTAAATTGAGTTGAGCAAATACATACTGTGCATATTAGCCTTTTTTAAAAAAGGCATTTTGTGTGGCTCTTCTGTTTATTTCTTGACTTATAAAGACATACTGCAGAGCTCCTAGCATATCCCGACTGGTGAGAAAATCAGATTGATACAAGTGCAATTAGAAGGCTTTCTGCAGGGAAAGAATCAAGGCTGAGAGAATTTAAGGACATGCAGAAAAATTATAACAAAAAGTGAATTTTCACATCTGTGAGTCCCAGCACTTGCACCCAATCTGAGGCACTCAGTCTTAAAGTTAACCTAAAGTGTTGGAGACAATTAATTGTGGGATTGCTTAAAATTGCAGTGAATTGAAATTTGTTTTGTCTTATGAGTGACATTGCTTAGCATGAGTAGCTAGATTTACTGAAGCCTTAGGCCCAGACTGTGGACTTTTACATATAGAAACTGTATGCTCAAGACAAAGAAAAGAATGCACACCTGGAGAGAAAGAAAGGATCAAATGAGGAAAAAAAGATCCCAGACTCAAATACTGCTATTGGACAGAACCATCATGTGATGCAGGTGAACTTGAATTGTAAGGGTACAATTGCCCAGGGATTTCTTTGTTTGAGGTCTCTCTTGGAAAGTCCCAGCTTGAGCTGAAATAAACCGACTCTGTGGCAGATCCTAGGGCCCAAACTCTTCTTTACAATCAGGGGCTAAGACTGGATCCAGCCATACCTAGACTCCTTTCCATGACTAAGTTTAGAAAGCCAGGGAGTCCAGTTTGAACCTGATGACTTCGCAAGACGGTCTTCATGAACTCTGCTATAACACTAAGAAAAAAGTAGGAATGGAACATTTTAACATTTTACTGATTAAACAGCTCAAATCTGGCGAAGTCATTGACTTGCCTAAAATTCAATTTTTGGGCAAAACTTTCTTCCAGAATTTATTTGTTTAAATTCAAATGATGATTAAATTAAAGATTGATTCCTGGACAGTCAATGAAAAGGAATGGGAAAAAAATTATATTCATAAAGTAAATTGTTTGCTACAAGTTTCTTGTCTAACTCCAATTACAATAAACACAGAGGAAAAATGGCCTATAAGCCATCTGTGTGTGCATAACCTCAAGGCTTTGAATGACGAGATAAGTTAACAGACAAAAATCTGCCCAGTGGGGTTAACAACTGTTGACAGTGTGGCGAATGCTAAGGCAGGTGATATTCATTGGATATGGCAACAGCAGAAAGTATTAAGAATTTAAGTTCACTTCATTTCTCACTGCGTGACAGTTGCCAACCTCAGACTGCAAAAAAATGGCCAATGGAAGCTCCCTTTTGTTTAGGCAAAGCCAGGAATATAGTTCAAAGCAAAATCACGGCGGTGAGTTTTTCAAAAGCTGAAGTAGCTACTTAGGAGTTGTCATTTTATGGCAAAAACTGTACTAAGAGCACAAGGAACAAAATTACTTTCAGAGAGTTTCTGTGACTGGACCCAATACGTTCTCCCATCATGTTTCAGGATGTCAAAGGCATCAAGGCTTGCTGGCTTAAGGCAATGGAGTTCCAGTCTAAAGATCTGGAATTCAGCTTCCCTGAGGTGCTACAGTACCAGTGACACAGATTTCAGTTGAAACTTTCCAATATCTCCATAGTCACCTTTAAATCACTATTTTCTCAATGGTGATCATTCTCTTCTTTCTAGACAAAGAAAACTGGACTGCTCTGACACCACAAAACTCAACACTGACTGCTTTAAATATAAAATTAAAAAAAAAAGGGTTTAGAGTGTAAAAGGATGAAGATAGCAAACGATGATTTTTTTTTCCCCAGACCGTTAATTCAGAGAAACCACTTTATTTTTACCTGCCTTTACTTATTTGTTGGAAATGACTCAAACGGCAGAGTCCCTCCTGGTACATATGTATGCAGTAGTTTCTTGTTGGTTAAGAGCTCCTCGTGTTATTGTCGTACAAAGAAATACACAAAAGTTGGTGACATGAAAAAATTTAGTATAGTTTTGTTGAGTTTCAGAGCAAAAGATAACTTGATTTACAGTTAGCTTATATCGCAGTATTCTCCAGTTTTTGTGCATGAGTGTCTGCAGTTTATGTCAGTAAATAAGTGGTTTTTAGGTGTTACACATGGACCTTTTGATGTTTCATCCTCATAAAATATTACAAATGGCAGAAGAGGACAAAAGTAATAATGAAAAAAGAAAATTAATACACCTTGAGTTCACAGGAAAATAGATCGCAGCTGGAAAACCTGGGAGCACTATTCTCAAATCTGTCAGAGTGGTAATACACCTCAAAGGAAAAAACATAGCTGAGCTATCATAAGTACCTCCTCTCTCAAAAAACCACCAGTGAGTATACTCGGTCTTGCAAAACTGCTGTGTCATATAGTCACAACTTAAGAAACTTCTGAGGGGGAAAATGTCTAATTAAATGAGTGATCTGTCTTTCCTATGGGGGAAATAATCATTTTGCAGTGAGATTGCTCTAAAGGTTACACATGCATTGGCAATATTGATGCAGAAAGTACAGAGCCTTTATCTATTTAAAGATGTGTTTGAAGAGTTGGGCTGTACAAAAGGCATCAAATTAAAGTTCCTCAGCTTGTGAAGTGCTCACCTCTCAGAGCACCATTAGTATTAAGGGAACAGATTAAACACAATTTAGATCGCATTGAAAGACTAAAGTCAATTTAGCAGGTATATAACCATGCATGATAATGGTCTCTAAATCTACAGCAACAAGGTGAGGATATGCTTGGATATGCAGGATAAAGATGTGAAACTAAAATAATTTCCTTTGAGGACTATAAAAGAAGTAATGAAGAGGAGGCAAATTTTAGATGCTAGTTTGTTTAAGTATGTAAATTCAATGGACTGACCTGGAAAGGAAATAAACCTGATAGCAGTTTTATATATGGTCTGCAGGGTATTGAGAACTTGACCTTTGTTGGAGTAAACGGGTTCTTAGCTGAATGGTGTAGTATTTCATTATTATTTGCATGCTGATAGCAGAGCATAGATGCAACATGGGGGAGACAGGAAAATCTCTTCCAGAAAGAAAGTATGATCTTCTAGCCTCTTCTCCATTCAAAATTTTAGGTGTAAGGTAATTGACATTGTTTTTTCCTCTGGTGTTAGGTCCTTATCTGTTGCCTATTATATGCTAGATTTTATAGAAGATTCACAGGGGAGAGGAAGTCTTACACTGCAGCAAAATCACATCGTAGATTAGAAAGTGTATTTATCTTGGCAGCACATTGTTCCAAAGAACATGGAAAACATGAGGAATCAAACTCATAAAGACTTTAAATTTGTATAGTGCCGGGAGAGCAGGTGGGCTTAGAAAAATAAATAAGAAACACAGCTGTCTATGGAAATCTTATCTGATTAAGTTGAAAAGTATCCAAATTCATCTGCATGACATAGTTTGACACTTTACTCTTATAGGCATAAGTAAAACATGTGATTAGGCACTTAATGTTCAGTCTGATATGCCTAATGAGGATGCTTAACTTCTGCCTGAACTTTAGGTAGCGAGTCAGGGCAGAAACCTAAGAGGAGAAAAGAGTGACACGTTCAAGGAAAAACCTGAATATAAAACTGCACAGCTTTCCTTTGCAAATATACTTAGAGAGATGAAAAGATGCCACAGCTAATCTGTCCTTGCCTGTAGTTATGGACAATACTGACCTCACATACAGCTTTTGCCTATGAATTGACTTTGCTATCCTGCTTGTTGGGACCTCCTGTCATGAAGTGACGGAGGATCTACTACCACCTTCTATAAGCCTTTTATGATCCATAAGGGGTCAGCCATTAGTGAATATTTCCCAAGCCAACCCCACAGTCAAACTGCGTGCTTTCTCCTTTCTTGGCCTATCGTGTTGTCTGCCTGGTCTGCCCTCCACATGAAGTCTGGACCAGCAAGTCCTTAGGCTCTGCCTAGACCCCTAATCTCATGTCTTGTGATCTTGCTGCAGTCTCTTCATCAAGTGTTTTATGTTTATCAGGACTTGTGGTAGCCAGCTCCAGGAATTGCAAGAGCCCCTTGAGTGTTGGCTTTCTGATGCCACAGAAATGCATTAGTTTAAGAGACACCTTGCTTACAGAATGAGTCCATGTAGGGGGCCGGTTAGCTCAGTCGGTTGAGCATGGTGCTGATAACACCAAGGTCGTGGATTTGATTCCCGTTCAGTCCCCATGTGTTGCCTGGTCTAGTCGAGAGGTGGAGTCCCTGCCCATGACAGGGAGGTTGGATTAAATGATCTCTAAGGTTCCTTCCAGCCTAGGCCATTCTATGATTCTATGAACATTGCCTGCTGATGAACAGTTGTTGGAAGCCCTTCTTTTGTTCATTTCTGAAGTCTGAAAGATTGCACTTTGAAAATAGCAATGTAAAACTGAAGAATTATCTTTTATAAGCTAAAAAATAAAAAGCCATGGTCAGAACAATTAATTATGGTCCTCTTTTGGGAGAGCCTGTAAAACTATAGGATTGGGCTAATACTTACCTGACATAACCCTCCTGTTACTACCTTCACCAAAACAATTAAAAAAACATCTTTAAGTCCATGTGAGCATTCCAGCATAGGTATATTACTCTAGTTCTTATGCTGCGTCTGTATACACGCTTTAACGCATGTTTTGACCCCCTGTGCTGCTGATATAATTCTTAATTCTTTTACAAAGAGGACTTAAAATGCTCCAATATTGTGGATTAATATCTTGTTTCAGTCAGGTAGTAAACTATGTGCTTAATTGGAAGTAGTGGTTATGTTGTAGCAAATGAGATTTCTTGCAAACACTAAATTAGAAATGCACTTAAATATCACGCTGAATTTCAGTCTGAGTTTGCTTATTGCACTCTTCCTATTAAGAAACATCTTATATGTCAGGGTGTCACATGCCATAAATAATCCGGTGTTATATGCAGTAAACTGAGCAGAATTGTAAATGAGAAAACACAAAACAAAACACACCTTTCTGTACAGAAGGCAAGAGGTTAATTAAGGGCACCATCAGGTTTTTTATGTTGATCAGAACACAAAATTAAATATAGGTTGCATGGTACATTAGTGTGTCTGTTAAAGACTGTGGCTTTGGCCAGGCTATTAAAGGTGGCAAAATATTCTAAATGATTTTTTAAATAGCTTATTCCAGTCATTAAGCACAGTTATCTCATCCATATTTTGTAAATGTAAAACACTGAAGTTCTCAAAAGTCTGTTCTTCACAGCAGTTTTTATTGATGATCCATCTGAGCTTCATTTCCTAACTGAAAACCATTGTCGGTCAATTTATTCCAACATAACACTATTTGGTTGGGTAGTTATTAATCCTGTAATTGTTCATGGCACGCCAGGAATAATTCAGCTAATTATTACGATATGTCTTACTTTGCCATGCTTCTATATGTCAGAATGACTTCTGCACATATTGGAAAAAATCAGTTGCCTAATTTAACTGAAAATATAAAAATTGATTATTAATTCACAAAAAAATGGAAAATTACTTTTTTTTTCTCTTCCCTCAACACATAATTTCTATTGGTCTGGATACATTTTTTGACAAATGTTCTGCTGCTAACTTTAATTGATCCATGAATAGCACTATGCGGCAAAACCTATGAGTGTTGCCCTCACTGAACATTAATTTCAATTACAGGACAAGTATAACAGAGTATGCTGAATCATAATAGAAAAGGACTTAATTTTTTCCAGTTCATCTTAGTTGAAAAAGAGTACTACTGAAAAGGTGAGGTTATGAGGTCAGTCACCTGGCAAAAAGAAAAGCTGATCTGTACCTATGTAGTCTATTAATTACAATATACATATTCTGATGCAGATAAAATGAATATTTGTGCATAAAATGCATCATATGTAATTCTGTGCTTGTGAATTCCCCTCAATGAAGTGCAGTTTGTTGATCTTTGTATTTTTCACATTTGACAATATATCTGATTTCACTGAAGTCAGTCTCTAATCTCTCGTTGGCCTAATAAGAGTAACATCAGGCTCTTATGAACAATCTTTTTAGTTCTCGATAGATGCAAGAAAACTGAAAGTACAGTAAGTATCAGAGTATTTTCTGGTTTATAGTTCTCATTAGCATATTTCCATAGTACAAAACAATGTTCTTAAATTGTATTCTGCTGGGGCAAGGAAGATCCCTAGCTCCTAATTAACAAACGACTGTGTGTACACTCACATGAACAATATTTTGCACAGTGGAGCTCCATGCTGTGGTATATTGAAGTAAGACCGGATATTCGAAAATGATAACCACATAAAAAAATCAGTAACTTTTATTCTTGTGAGAATTGTCACAGAACATTTTTCTCAGTGTAAATTTTCTCTAGAGAAGATGACTCACTCAGGGCTTCATATGTTGTTTATGCTGCACCCAGAGACGTGTTCAGAGATGTACAAAACAATTTTAAGAAGTTTCTGAGTGGAGATGGATTTTTATTATTTTAAAAAATAGATGAAATGCTGAAGTCAAAGGAAGGGACAGAGGAAAAAAAGTCTTCCGAAATAACAAAACAACTCAAAAATAGTGATTAAAAACACTGGAAATAGTCCTATTCCTGTGACAGTGACCACCTTGACTGATAATGGGGGCTTAACAGGGGAACTCCAGAACTGTGGTGATAAATCTGAATGAGCCAAACTCAGTAGCAGTGATTGCAGCAAGCTTCTCTGTTCTAAAGAAGACATGTCACCTGCAGAACCCAGTTGGTTTCAGACACCAGATATAGTTAGCACCTTTTCTTGAGAAATCTGTCAAGTTACCAAAGCATCTGAATCTCTCGGTTGAGTAAGTTTTTGAAAAAGCTTTGAAGTTCACATTAATTTTGACATGCACATCCAGGGACTCGAGATGCTTGTGTGGTTTGTCTGAACTGTACAGATCCTCCAAGTAGAAACTTCCAAATCTTCTTCTAAGATTTTGTTATGTTTTAAATTGATGATTCTAAGTAATGTCTCACTGGGAAACATTATCATGATATTTTTGTATTTATTATTTTGAATAGCAACAAATACAACAAAAATGCATGAACTCCCAACAAAAAAAACAAAGCAAAACAAAACAAAGAAGCAAAGCCAAATGCTAGAAACTACAGAGATGATTAGGAACAAAGCTCAAGAAATAGAGAGGCATGAGAGCAATCTGTCTCTAACTGAGCATAATTCTAAATTAGATATTTAAAATGCTGCAGTGTCTAGACACTAAGAATGTTATGGATAAGTTATTTAAGTCTGTTTTCCTTTCCTGCTTGTAATGGGACTACCACTCAATACTTTTAATTTATAAAATTCTATTTTTATCTTTTTTTTTTCCTAATTAAGGATATTGTGCACTAGTATAACATTCACGGATGAGGCGATGCAGATCTGCAAATGCATATCATCCTCAGTGTCATGTAGCGCAGATGTGCTTACACAGTTGAACTTGTAAAATGAGAAAGCACTCAGGAGAACTTCAGAAGGGAGCTAGCTAGAAAACAATTGAAAGCAATTCCATTCTTCTAGATGTTTTGATACCTTAATCTAATTTTCAGCTCTAAACTAAAAAAACTTAAATTTGCAAACTTCTTAGACTTGTGATGAAAGCAGGTATTCTTCCAAATTGTTGAACATTAAATCATTTTATGATGCATATGAAAATGCTTAAAACAATGTCAGAAAGTAATATTGTTAGTAGTAATCCTAGAGCAGCATAATACAGCAGACAAAATAGTTTATAATCGTGTAACAACAAAACTTATTAATTGCCATGGCAACAGTTGAGTACTCAGTATTTTGAATAATGTAAAAAAATAATTAATGCAAAGTTAATCTATAAATAAAATGCTTAATGAAGCTTTCAGTTGTTTAGAAACAGTAGAAATGAACTGAGAAAATCAGAAGTATGTAAGTTTTCCTATTTGTTTCTTTGGAAACTATGTTCCCATAAAAGAATTCAGTTTAAACAAAACCACATTTTCCTTTCAAAAAGTACTGCAAAAAATATTTCAATTTCTCTCTTCCAAAGAGCTCATGATGTTTGCCAGTTCAAAGAAAACAGCAGTCAGGTCAAATAAGTTATTTGTTGGAAGTACCTAATCCTGTCTCTGCTTCAAATTGACCATGTTTGTTCGATGAAAAATCATAGAATTTTGCGATTGTCTTGGTTGGAAATGACCTTTGAGATCATCGAGCTCAACCATTAACTTAGCAAAGCCAAGCCCAATACCAAACCATCTCCCTAAGCACCTCATCTGAATGTAACGCTCTATCATTAAAGCAAACTGAAAAGCAGAAGACAGCCGGTCTTGTACTTCATTTTGTTTGACTGGAATTCAGCACCCATTGGCTTAATCATTGTAAACCAGGGTCTTAAGGCTGTGGCAAAGTGGACAGGGGAAATTTTCACAGCTATAATTTCCATTGCCGACTTTATGCTGCTACCTACCACAGAGAGATCAAATCATTGCTTATGCAGTTACAGAAAAATAAGTGCATATCTATTTGCATATAGATTGTATATCTGCCAAAGTGAAAAACTTAAAGGAGTAAGACTAGCGATTTCTACTCTGCATATTGTGGGAGAGCCTCTCATTTAAAATACAGGCCTAAAAATTAGGTGGAGCACTTTGTCTTGCCTTAAACTTTCTCTGTGACCTTGAATAAACAATTCAGGACTCTTTTTTTTTTTCATATAGGAAGTATGTGTGTGCAATCATAAATGCACTGCTGCTCTAATTGTGCAGACTTTAAAACATAAGGTCCTTCCTTTTCTATTCTTCATATGCAAAATAAGTATAACCTCATTCCACATAATTTGCTTTGTAATAACCAGGATGGCGTTGTGTTGTTGATTCACTAGTTTATCTTTTTGTGCAGTGCTTTGAAAACTACATATTTTTTTGACAGTTATATATAATTGTCATCAAAGGCAGGTAATTTTTCTTCCTTGATCCGTTCTGCTACATCTTTATGCTATTGTTTTTATCATGATATCAAGAAAGGAAATGGAAATTTTTCATGTATATGGAGTGATGAGGAACTTTCCGGACATTCAATCGGAGTGAGTTCCGCCCTGCTCCTGGATCAGGGTGCACACCATGACCTGATTACATATCAGAACAAAACCTAGGCAAATAGTTTTTTGTCTTCTCCTGTCTAGGTTTATGTGCTATCCTATGCAGAAATAGCATCATATGGCACAACGTAAGCCATGATGAACCCCAGAAGATGTGTTTATTTCAATAATTGTGAGGTCAACACTGTGAAACACATCATGTAGTGCATCAGCCGCGTGGTTTAGGTAGAGTTTCTGGATAAAATACTCGTACTTACTTGTAGAGGACCCTAGTAGATGGTGGTGGAGTGAGACTTTGGAGATCTGGATTCTGGCTGTTGGATGGAGCCTTGAGTAGCCTGATCTAGCTGAGAGATGTCCCTGCCCATGACAGGGAGATTGGATTAGATGATCTCTAAGGTCCCTTCCAGCCTATGTCATTCTATGATTCTATGATCCTATGAAGTACTCTGAGCAACTCTGAGCAAATTTCCTGTCCCTGAGTTTCGGCTTTAGTAAAATGGACAAATACCAATGCACTTGGAGACCTGAGGAATGAAAACCTCTATCAATTATTATTAATGGTATTGTTATTGCTCTTGTTATTAGTTGAATTCTGAAAGAAGAGCTAGACATTCTCAGAACTGGTGAATCTGCTGGAATGCCTGTACTTATCCTGGAGCCATTAGATGGGACTCTGTACTGCATAAGATAAGAAAAATGCATCAAAACCATCATCTGCCCCATAAACACTGAGTGGTGTGAAATAGATTCTTCTGCTCTTGCTCCAGCTTGGAAGATGGCACAAGAGACAGGGATATTGCTTGAAAAAGAAGTTCAGTGTTAAAATAAGTGCGAGAAATTCTGGCCTTTCATTGCAGTTATTAAACCATATTTTTCTAATATGGAAGAAATATACAGGTTCTTAGTTAGTGTGCTAGAAATACCTAAACTGTAGTTATCTGTAGCACTTGTGCTGACTTTATCTAACCTACATTATAAATGTTCCCATATTTTTTGTCCCTGAAAAGCTTCAGGCATCAACTCTGTTTGTGACCTAAGTGTAATCTCAAACTTGCTTTCAATTATTTCTAGCCCAAGAGGCCTCGACTATACAAACGTAGTTTGAAAACCTGAAAAAACCTTATGTTTTTCTTTTTCTTACTTGATACGAGTTATACATAAAAGCCATTTCAGGGCAAAAGATTTGTCTCTGATATCTGGCAGTGTAGTATTTCAGTTTTTATGTACTAGCCCAGAAGCTTTGTTGAACTTGGAGATTATTGTTGTAATTATTATTTATAGCTTGTATTGCCACAATACCCTGGACACTCAGGCTCCATTTCTGCTATATACTGTACAAGAAAAGCACAAAACAACCCCCCCCAAAAAAGACCCCATACCCTAGTGTGGTGTGGCCACTTCAGGATACTCTAATATCTTAATTTTCTTGTCTATTCTACATGTTGCACAGACACTGAAGATCCTTTGGAAGAGAGAGAAGATGCACAGTAATGATAGAGTGCAAACTTTTAAATAGTTGTAAATTGGTATTTTTATCTGTACAGTGTCTGTCTGTGAAACATCTGTGTGAACACTCTATTTTAATTCGATTGGCCTCCTTTTTCAAAAGAAATGTTGATGTTTTCTGTGATTTTTTTTACTGTCTGATGTATAAAATAGGATATATTGTATTTCATAACAGGTTTTTATGCTTGCCAAAATAGATTGTACAATACCTAATGGTAAATAGAGATAGTTTAGTCCTGTCTTGAAGATAGAGTACTAAGAAATTGGGTCCATCACTGTCATTTTTCTCAGAGATTCCTCTCATCTGTCACAACACAGTAGTTATGAAAAATGAAACCATAAATTCAATTTAGAGGGCAATTTGCAGCTAATCTTTGGAGTAATTCCAGTGTGAATAATGCAGCAATTTGGATGCATGGTCGGTCAATTCTGTCTCTGATTTATTAGGATTTAAGAAAATTTTTTTTCTTTCATTAATGATAATTACCCAAGAAGAGAAAATAATTTCTCAAAAAATATCTATCTCCACATCTGTGGTCTCAGTTTTGAGAAAAGCTGTAATGTTGTTTAAACTTATTATTATAGGAGGTGGGAAAAGCTTTTTACAAAAGATATATGAGGTATTTAAATTCTGAACTGTATCTCTTTACAGCACATGTGTGAACTGATCAGCACCGGTTTATGGTTGCTTTTATATGACTCCCATTAGAGCTAACATTTTGAATATCTCAGCATAAGGACACTGGGATTTGCTATTGATTTTCCACACTTCTTACACCTTGAAGATTGCATTAAAATCCAGCTCAAGCAAGAGTGACATTTTTTGTTCCTATTTAAAAGTCAAATTTATTATCTGAGACTTTTTCTTCTTATTAAATCCCCACTTTCTCTGATACATTATTTATGTATATTTTTCTGTATCTTTGTTTCAGTTCTCAAGGTCTTCTCTTGATTTTAACAGGCAGCATCTACAACAGATGCAAACAACAGATATTATCCATATGTTTCTGTCTATCTGTTGCTAGTGGAGAGGGAAGCCAGAGGGAAAACCAGCTCATTTAACATTGGCTTTGAGCTTTAGTCAAAATTTTTAGATATCTAGAGAAGTACTTCTCAGAAAACCTCTGGAGAAAGATCCCGAGCTAGATGCCTTGACTTACTCTGCCTTCAAAGCCTCCTGCCTCTCTCAAGTGCTGATGAAGGAAGGAGGTACTTCACAGGGGCTGGCTCTCAAGGCATCTAGAGAGTAGCTTCTAGACAGAGAGGTTGAAGCCTCTCCTTGCTCCTCACACCTGGCACATGGCCTTCTTCATTAGGTTTATGTCAGGTATCTCTACATGCACTTAGGGAAAGTATTCTGTGATTATCACCAAGGAGAGCGAAGAAGGACTGGTATCATCCTCCATTCAGACCAGGATGCTGCAGAAGGCTTAGCCCACAGACAAAATTTTTAATTATATATCCCTTTTGCTTCCAGACATGTTTTTTTGTTGTTGTGTTGTCTTTTTGTTTGTTTTGGTTTGTTTGTTTTTTTTGTTAAAATGCTGCAGTAAATTTGCCTACTTTGGACTTCAGAGCAGCAGGCTCTGAGCTACGCTGCTAGTCAAAGCCTGACGTGCAATCCACAGATTTGTGCATCCTGCTTTGCCAAAGTTAAGGATGATATTTCTGTACTAAAACATGAAGAAATACTTTCCTCCCCGAGAGTATTACAGTTAGGTATCTAAACGAGAGATCAAGTATGCTTGAAAAATTTGTTTCACTGAAGCATTAGGTTATGTATCTATTAGGAGAATCTGCCAAGTGAAACATACTGTCATTTTCCATGTTGTTAAGTATTTTAAATGTGTTATTAAAGTTCCTGCAGCTTTGCTTTTATTTACAATTGTATTTGGTTATTTTTTAGTTGCATTTTGCACCTGACAGAATAGCTTTTGTATAAATATGGAAAAGAGGAAAAAAGACAATTACCTATTTTCGCACATTTCCTTACACCAGACTGTGAGCCTTTTAAAACAGGTCTGTAAAATTGTGAACTTGGAAATGGTTTCTGATTGCTGAAGAAAGGTGTATTTACTTTCTCTGAGCTCATCTTTTTATACCTGTGAGAAGAGTTTAAATCTGCTTCACAGGAAATTCACACACGAATAATAATTCTCAAATCATCATACCACAGGACTAGTGTTATTAAAAAATAAAATATTTATTGTATATTTTGTTTGAATTATTTCTATTATTTATTTTTTATTTACTGAATAGCTTTCCAAGATTTATTTTTTTTTATTTTACAGATTTCTTCAAGCATGACTTTCAGTCTTATAATCTGCTGGTCTTTTTCACTTCTCCTCAGGTAAAGGTCAGTCCTATTAACAATTCTGTATGTGAAGATGTTAGAAAAGAGTATTTTGTTCAAGTGGCACAATGCTGCAGCCTCAGACCTTCACAACTGAAAGATTCCGTGTAGCCTTTTTAATGTTGTAATCATGTTTGATAATAACTTGAGACTGCATCACAACCTCCACCATAATCACAAAAAACATCTTGGTGAAGCAGTATTTAATTTATTATTAGTCCATCAAAGTATTTCCCTAAGCATGTCTAATTAAGATATGGAAAAAAATCATACTTGTTTAGTTCCAGTTCCCTGAACATTTCCAATCTTTTTGCAACTGCAGTAAAGTTGATGATCGGTCTGTGAAGGGGGGCCATTTCAGAGGTGGAATCCCCTCACCTGTTAACTTCCAGAAACTCCAAGTTGTCCTTTTCTGCCTCTAGTTCCCATGTAAAGGACTTCTGATAACTTGTTTTGTCTGCAATGCAATTCCACACAGTTTGACAAACACGTGATGACTGCAAGGCAACCGCTCATAGAGTCATAGAATCATAGAATGGCTTGAGTTGAAAGGGGCCTTAAAGATCATCTAGTTCCAACTCCCCTGACATGGGAAGGGACACCTCCCACTAGGCCAAGATTCTCAAAGTCTCATCCACGCTGGAGCTAGACAACCTGTGTAGGGGAATTCCTTGCAGAACAAGGACACAGTATACCCCTAGAAAGTTTGGACAATCCAGCTTGGACTGTAAACAATGCTCTGTTCTTAGAGTTGCCTTGAAGTTTAAAAAGAGGTAACAAAGTTGTATCTGCAAGAACTTTGCAAAACATACATCAGGATGTTCTAACTGCAGCAAGGGCATCTAACACCCACAAGGACTGATAACGATAATCAAAGCTTAAGCTCATTGTAGCTTGTGCCTGGCGCGTGAACGCAAAGCATATTGTATTAACAGTATATATATTGGGCTAATTGGAGCAATAAAGTTGGAACGGCACGGAAACGCATCAATGTGATTGTCGTTACCCGGTGGCTCTCCGAAAAGGGACCCTCTTCAAACCTGTGCCAGTCTCACCACTTGCATAGTAAAGAACTTCTTCCTAATGTTTAATCAAAATCTACCCCGCTCCAGTTTAAAACCATTGTCCCCTGTCCTGTTACCACATGCCTTTATAAAAAGCCCTTCCCCAGCTTTCCTGTATATCCCCTTCCGGTACTGGAAGGCCGGTATCAGGTGTCACTGTAGCCTCCTCTTCTCCAGGCTGAACAGACGTGACTCCCTCAGCCTTTCCTCATAGGAGAGGTGCTCCAGCACTCTGATCATCTTTGTGGTCCTCTTCTGGACTTTCTCCAACAGGTCCATGTCCTTCCTGTGATGGGGGATCCAAAGCTGGGTGCAGTACTCCAGGTGAGGTCTCACCAGAGCAGAGGGGCAGAATCACCTGCCTTGACCTTTTGGCTTTGCCTCTTTTGATGCAGTCCAGGACACCCTTGGCTTTTTGAGTAGAAAGTGGGAGCTGGAAATAGAGTAACCCTTGCATTGGACTCTCAGGGCAGATAATATGTTATACAGCCAATCTCCTAAAGATCTGGGCTTTGTGTTAACACTGTAGGAGAAAATAAATGGGAGGGAGATGGGGACGCTGCACAATGTTCTTCAGTTTAATTTCTCGTCTCAATTTATATTACTTGCTAGTTTAACTTTTTCCTAGCTGAAAACGTTTTAAAAAAGATCCATCAAGCTCTGTGGCAAACTACCTCATAAGAAACCACTGAAGCAGGGGATGAACTTTTTCCTTCAGATCCCTGCCAGTTCTGTAAGGTCTAAACCAAGTGCACCATGCAAACTTGGATTTATTGTGACTTTGTGCATTGTGCCAATTGCTGAACAACCTCAAATTTCTCTAAACAAATGCTTCTGGGAACATTACTTTTTCATTCACTTATCAAGGAAGTCCTTATTAGTCAAGGAATAAATACATTGGTGGAATTAATTTATCAAATTAATATTTGTGTTGTTGGACTGTATTATTTCAATCAGTTATCTTAACAATGACTTGATGTGTGTTGCCTAAGTGAGATTTGCTTACAAAAATACAGTATTTTTGTAGACACACAATAAGCTTGAGATGGATTCATAGTGTGCATGAAATTACATGCAAAATTAAATTACGGATGGTAATGTGTGCATGGCATTCTCAGTTGAGTGTCTTTAAGTGTAAAACAGAAAATTACATGGGCTATTTTATTCCAAAATACATATAAAGAGTGTGTTTTGTAGCAGACATCATCAACTGATTGATTTTTAGGAACTGGAATTAGTACTTCTATCGCTCCCTAGTACCACCTATGCAAGTACTTGTATGTTAACTGAAAAAAATAGTTGTTCAAGACTGAACATTTCTATTTCACATGAGATGTTGAGATTTTCCATTTTCCCTGAGTCTGATTTTTAAAATATCAAAGTTTCCCCCAAAGCCATTTGTAAAGTAAACTGTAATATTTTACAAAATTTAAGTTTAAAATTAAAATTGTCTTCTGAAATATGCCTATCTTTTTGTATCTTCTATTATCTCACAACACATGCAGAGAAACGCATGATAATATGTTATAATACACAAGATGGAATAGGGGAGAAGTTAATTTCTCCTACATGTGATTTGCAGACATATAAATCAGAGCTAGCCATTTATAATCCCTTTGGGATTGTCAGAGGAGATCGGCACTTCCAGTGTGCAACACCTCTCAGCTGAAGCTAGACAACTTTAGGAAGGCAGAAGAATTGTGAAGTACCTGCCTCACCCTGTTGACTTGAAAAGGAATCTAGAAAAAATTTAAGTATTGTAACTTTCATAGGTGTCAGAGTGAGGTGAGATAAATTGCCCTCACATGTCTGTGTTGCTAATTGGCCCGGGTGGGGGGGTGTCATGCAGAAAAGGACACAGGCACCAACAGAAGGGTCAGCTTATTTTACTGTCTATTTCAAAGTAGTACAAGAATAAGGCAATGCAAGCTTATTATACTCTAGTGGAAGCAGCAAGGAGAACAAGCAAGGTAATGCACCTCATCTTTACTATATGCAGTTAGACATAGTTATTAAGAAAGATCCGTCACCAATCATGCTAATATTATCATCCAGATCCGCAGCTGCTGAGAAGCCTCTGTTGCAACGAGGATTCTGGAGAACTGATCTGGCAACTGGGAAGTCCTGCGCAGTGCATCCACTCAGAGGTGAGGTCTCTGAAGTCACTGCAAGAGGGTCCAGCTTTTATACTATTAAATAAACAACCTTACATAACTTCAAATGCGGGAACATCTGATGTTGTTCACTCTGTTGGATCCTCCCACAGTATGGCCAGGGCTAAAGGAAGAATACAAGGGAATCTCCCTATTGATTTCAGTTCTTAATCATGTATTTCTCACCAAAGCCAGGCCTCTGGTCTCACAGTCTTGTAACATGCCTCTAACAAACCACAAGGCAGCTAGTTTCCCAGCCTTGCACCTGGCCTTTAGATAAAGAAAGATTACTCTGCTGGTTCCCACTGTGCATTTAGTCTTACAGCAAATCTTTTACAGATGGTCACTGGAATATATATATACACATGTCTGTATATATATATATATATGCTAAAATAGATTATCAATACATTACATATGTGATTAATACTACATAGTGTGTGGTTGTGAGGTTCATCTATAGGTCAACTTCGGTGCAGGGCCTATGATTCAGGCCCTAGCACTACAATATCCTACTACGATATTGTATAATGACCAAAGTATTTAAGTATAAATGTGAAGTGTAGTTTCTACTTTTTTGTATATGGTTGTACTTGATATATATGGTGTGTATCAAGCACGAATTCTTATTTTAAGCATCCTCTTCAGAGACTTGGAGGAATAAGATAGTGGAAGCAATCAGGTTTATGCTCATCTCATCTAACTTAAAGCACCTAACTAGTCTAACTTAATTATTAAGTTAAAAGCTTAATTGCCTCTGTAATCAATGGTGACAGGCATCTCCAGAGTCATATCTGAAGTTGGTTGAATAATCCTCTGGAGGTCCCTCTTTTTCTAGTGACTTTAAGGTAGCACAGGGAACATCAGCTGAAATCTCTGCTTATTAGGACTTAGTTCCCTGTAATTCAAGTCCCAGACATCAATCTAATCTTTCAAATTTTCAAGACTGTCTAAGCTTAAGGTAATCTAAATTTATTAGTTAGCTCTGTTCTTGACTTGAACTGTCCTGGACACCTAACTCTAGGGACTTATGCCTGGCCATACTTGGGAGTTAAGCACTTATTTTCCACCAAAATTCTTCAAGTCACATTCAGGCCTCTAAGCTCTATCTGTATCACAGGAGTAACATGCTAGAGAAATCTGGAGTGTTAGGTGTGTTTACCACTAATTTTTTGCCTAGCTGCTGAGCAGTTTGGCCATTCATCATGAAAATAAGAGTTGGAAGGTAGGATCTCCTTAGACAGGAGACTGAATCCACATCATTCGTATTGCAAGAAAGACTATACACCTAAGAAAGAGCCTTCACAAGTATGTAAATGGACATCCTTTGAAACAGAGACCCTGTGTTTCCAGTAGAGCAAAAGTCAGAAAAATGAGCTGGAAGAAGGGATTCTTGCTCTGATATACTAGTGCACTAAGCTGAAAGAAAAGAGTTGCAGGCAAACTGGACCAGAGAAGGCAATTAATTAATATTTTCTATTGGTGCCTTATGTTCATAGTAAAGGTGTTGACAGCTCTCATGAGCTAATCTGCTAGAGACTCTAGATTTGTAGGAAAAAAGACTGCTCTAATTAGAACTTTATCTGCAGACCTTCAGTTGTCTATTTTTTTTTCTGTTGTCTTCATAGAAATTACAACTTTAAAGAATGTTATTTTTCCCCTGCATTCTTTCCTGCCTATCTTGCTAAAAGGTCTGTGAAAGAATTTACAAATTCAATTCCCCACAGATCTAGGATGAGATTCGGTTGTCTAAACATCAACTTCTAGTGTCATGTCATATATTGTAGGGTACCTGTGATAAAAGCTGTGGTGGGTTAATTGTGGCTGGATGCCAGGTGCCCACCAAAGCTGCTCTGTCACTCTCTTACCTCAGTTGGACAGAGTAGAGAAAATAAAACAAAGAGTTCAGGGGTCAAGGTAAGGACAGGGAGATGACTCAGCAATTACCATCATGGGCAAAACAGACTCAAGAGAATAAGTTTTTATTACCAGTGAAATCAGAGTAGAGTAATGAGAAATAAAAATTAAATCAATCATAGAATCATAGAACCATAGAATCAGAATCATAGAATGTGTTGGATTGGAAAGGACCTCTAAAGGTTTTCTAGCCCAACCCCTCTCCAGTGGGCAGGGACATCTTTAATTAGACCAGGGTGCTCAGAGCCCCAGTGGTAGGTCTAGCATGGAGCCAGTTGGCATTGGCTCTATCAGACATAAGAGAAGCTTCTGACATCTTCTCAAAGAAGTCATTTCTGTAGTCCTCCAACTACCAAAACTTTGCCATGTAAACCCAGTACAACAGTAAAGCAATAGCACATTCAACACAGGCATTATAGGAGATCGTGATGACAGCTGCATGTACTAGTTCAGAATTGTACTTATGCTGAAGCTTCTAAACCACAGCTCCGAAATAAAATTAAAGGAATGGTACCAAATACGGCTTCCCACCTCTAAAAATACACGATGTTTTCAAAATAGAAAATTGCAGACCTAGAAATACAGATTTTAAGACATCTGTCATGTTTCAGTTCTTTCTTTATGAAGCATTAAAGTAAGTATAATTACTGTAAGACTTGGAAATCAAATTTTTGCTATGCCGTTAATATAATTACAGCAGATGGAATGCTTTAGAACATATTATGCGTTAAACAACCGTGTTTTTAAAAAAATGTTAAATAAATAGTAGATAGGCTTAGAGGAGGGCCACTAAGATGACCAAAGACCCTGTGTCCTGTAAGAGGAACTTAAAAAAATTAGCTTGTTCAGTTCAGAAAAAATGCATCAGATAGGAGTACACATCAGGGAAAAAAGAAGAGCTACTTTACCTAGGGAACAGTTTTGGCGTACCTACTAGCATATCTAAGTTGACCATGAATAACTAAGCTGTAAATTAGATGGGTGTTTTTTGATCAGAGTAATGATTTTCTGAATATCTTTCCAAGTGGCTGCCAAGTGGACTAGTGACATCAAAACTCCCTTCTCTGACCCATCCTTTTCCAAAAGTTTAAAAATAGTAGATGATGAATTTATGAATCACATTATCTGCTGTGATTAGCTGTAGCAGCAGGCAGTGAAATTCCCTAGCTGCCTTCTTCCTGCTAAATGAAAAAGATCAGAGCTAGATTGTCGTGGCCTGGCTCATCCCTTCATTCAGGAAGTTCAATCTCCTCTAAGTAGACTATCCATATGGCATGACACCTGGTTTTGGTCTCCTCTGTAGTGTATGTGGTGCCCTTAAGAAATAAAAAAAACTATGCTGTGGGAGTTCAGGGTGGGTTTTTTCAGTTCAGAGGTACTCATATGATTTGAGGGCTGTGCCATAATCCACTAGTGATGTTTTATAGCATGAAATGGGTAGGTACTTCTAACCTAAGATTTCACTATATAGCGCACTCTACCTGAGAGTGCAAAGTCTGATGAGCATTTTTTTTTTTTTTTTGGTTAGTGGTGCTTTTTGTTTTTCAGCTATACTTAGTTACTGCACCAGGTTTACATACAAGGTTTTGGCAGTGGGAGGGCTGCAGGGATGGCCTCTCTGAGAAGATACCAGAAGCTTCTTCTATGTCCAACACAGCCAATGCCAGCCAGCTCTAAGACGCATCCACCACTAGCCAAGGCTGAACTCATCAGTGATGGTGGTAATATCACTGTGATAACATGGCTGAGAAAAATGAAAAGGAAAACTGTGCAACAACCTTCAGTTGGAGAGGGGAGTGAGAATGTGTAAAAGAAACAACCCTATAGACACCAATAGCAGTGAAGGAAGAGGGAGAGGATGGGGTCCAGGCACTGGAGTAGAGATTCCTCTGCAGCCTGTGGTGAAGACCATGGTGAGGCACTCTCCATGCAGCCCATGGAGGTTAGTGATGGAGAAGTCCACCTGCATTCCATGGAGTGCCCCATGCTGGAGCAAGTAGATACACCCAAATGAGGCTGTGACCCTGGGGGAAGCCTTGCACTGGATCAGGCTCCTGGCAGGACCCATGGACACATGGAGGGAATAGCCTGTGCTAGAGGAGATTTGCTGGCAGGGCTTGTGACCCCACAGGGCACCCACACTGGAGAAGTTTATCCCTGAAGGACTGCATCCCATGCAGGGGACTCACACTGGGAAAGTATGTGAAGAACTAAAGCCCATGGGAAGGACTCATTGGAGAAATTTGTCACTTCCATGGGAATGTGGATGGAGGAAACCAAGCCTGGTACAATCTCGTCCATGATGTCTGCTAGGATCCGACCCTGGTGTGAGGTACACCCAACGTCTCCTTTTGTCTTGGAGATAGCCTGTTGGAATAGCCAAAAGAAAAACAGATGAAGAAGCTAAAAATGAACCAATGTGGTTAATTATGGGTGTAGGCTTTGATCTTGTTTTCTGGTTCTCTTTTGCACAGCTCTGTTAGTATTATCTCCTGGGTGAGATTTTTTTATCCTTAACAGATGTGTACTTACAAAATTCAGAAAAAGTTTTAAAATATACAGGTAATCTGGTAACCATGGTAAATCTAAGGTGGTGCAGAACATATTCCTAAAAATAAATTACAGTCAGTAGAAAAATTCATCTTAGACTTAAAATTAATGTTCTTATTTAGCCACAACCATCCCTGCTAGTATAAGATGATCAGTGTAAGGAGTTTTATGGATATATTAATAAGATAGAGAGTACTCCTTTGAAACCTATGAATTTCTCAACTAGAGGTGTTGATTTTTATTGGATTTCATCACTGTTACTGACAACCGAAGTAGCTATGAACTCTGAAGTTAAACTGCCTCTCTTTTTTACATGTAGTTTCTCCCATGCAGTGGATCAGCATCATTCTCCTTTTGCTCCGACAGCCTAATGCTGCAGGCATAATATATGTTAGAAACCCACTGGCAACTTGGATTGGAATCTGCTGGAACTGGATTTTCTGCCTTTCTCTCATGGTCAGTTCTGTTGCAACAAGTGATGTCCTACATGTGGGTATGAAGCACAGTAGAGGTTAGAAGAATGACTTCAACTTGGACAAGAGAGATAGGGTGTGTGTGTAGTTTTGTGAATCTGAAAATAGATGTGAAATGATATCTGAATTGAATTTTTGCTCTCTACAGCTACTTGAAAGGAGGTTGTAGTGATATGGGGGTCAGCCACCTCTCCCAAGTAACAAGTGAATATAGGATGAGAGAAAAAGGCCTAGAGTTGCACCAGGGCAGATTTAATATTAGGAAATATTTCTTCACTGAAAAGGTTGTTAAGGATTGGAACAGGCTGCCAAGGCAAGTGGTGGAGTCAAGATCCCTGGAAGTATTTAAAAGACTTGTTGATGTGGTGTTTAGGGACATGGTTTAGTAGTGGACCTGGTATTGCTAGGTTGACAGTTGGACTCAATGGTGTTACAGGTCTTTTCCAGCCCAAATAATTATAATTCTGTGATTCTATGAAATGTGTCAGGAGATGGAGGTGAGCTGGTCTATATCACTTTTTGCTGATTTCCAGTGTTTTTCAGGGGAGGGGAAGGGTGAAAGAGAAGGAAAGGAAAGAAAACAAAACAATTTTTTATGTGAATTGAGTTGATGAATATATGAGGGTGAAAAAAAGAAGAAACATACACTTCTGTGATAAATGTATCGAATTATTGCAATAAAGAGTACAAAACTATTGCACTAATACCTACTATGGTTCCCAGACCTGAATGAACAGTTGCAATGATTTGTGCAGTTGTCTGGATTACATACACAGCCACATACAGATTCAGCATACTGTGGTGTATTAAAACTGTTGGTAATGCTGATGGTGACACATGGAACTTGCCTTAAAACTCAGTTATTTATCAAAAGGTTTGCTAAGGTTCATGGGACTTTTTCAAGAACTTGAGCTGAGTTATGGCTTTGCAATGGCATAATGAAAAATTTGTGGTGTGATATGAAACACAGTAAAACTTCTCACTTACAGAAGCAATTTTAGGCCAGGCAACACCTAGTACCTCCTTCATGTTAGTAAAACAAGCATATCACAGCCCTTGTGCCTTTGAGCATCTCTCTTCTTTAAATAAAATAAATGTTGCAATATGGAACTTCTTTGCATCTCAGGTGTAAATGGCAGATTGTAATTAGTGTTTAGAGCATGTGAAATGTGACTTGGGGAATCTGCTGTGTACTGCTTACAAATTTTGATTAAATTTATAAAAAAACCTGTTTCATTTGGTACCTCCATATGTGATGAGTCACCCGGAGTTGGCGAGATTTCTGTCACATATTGCCTGTCCTGTCTGAAAGGTATCACAGATCTTCCATGAGAAGATTGTTAACATTAGGGACTGAGAAGTGGTAAAACAATGCATGTGTTAAGGAAAAGAGTTAGGAAAATCTGGTTTGACTATCCTATCTGAGAGAATAGGAATGAAGAAGTGTACGCTGAATCTCTATGCAAGAACAAAGACCAAAGGTGAAAAAACAAATTTTAAAGGAAAAAGGCAAAAAATCAAGAGTTTTGATAGCCCACCTCAAACTCAATGCACAGATACTTCCAGCTACTTTGCAGAGGATGTCCTACAACATGTGTGATGCAGCTCGTTTTATAGTTTTTTCAAGGTGGAAAAACCCAAACACCTGGATGATATCAATGATATATACTAAAATAAAATCTGAGGCATTTTTCTTTTTTTATAGGCAGTTACACCCAAACTTTTTTCAGTACTTCACATCATATAGAGAGAAGTCAGATTCAATGCAAGGGGAAGCTGACTAGGGTGGGAAAGGCATGTGAACCGATTAGTACTCTAGAGAAATTATGAAGAAAATGATTCAGGAAAAGTAGACTTTTGAACTTGAAAATGTACTGACATAAATCTGAAATTTACTCAGGATTTGTCAGGAAGCTGAGGTACAGAATGAGGAATATAAATTTTACTGCTTTGTCTGGAAGTAAAAATAGACATATGTATTTCCTAAACTGTCTGTGATTTGAAATGATTAGTTTTACAGACTCTGGTAAAGTTTCTGTGGTGTGTGTTCAACTGTCTCATCTGCTGGAGAATATAATCAGTCCTATACATCTACAGGGAACCACTCCTGTTAAGTATGAATATAGATGAAGAATTGCATTTCCATATTTTAAAATATAAAAGAACAACTGAGGAATAAATGTTTATTTTTAAAAGAGAATCATCCTTTTTGTGTATGTAGGGGGAAATAAAATTCCCAAACTTTCTCTTCAGGACAGAGGCATTTCATATGTTTTCAAGGCAAAAAACCCCAGAAAGTTACTGCATTATTGTATTACAAAAATAATCTTTTCCGGGTCATGTCTTTTTCTTCCATTTGCATTAGCAGTGTTTCCTCACTCCAGGACTTAGATTCCTTCATCTGTCTGAGTAGTCTTCAAAGTACTCTCAAGTAAGTTCTCTCCTTGAAATATCTTTTCTTATCTTAAAAAAAAATCTTTACAGCACTTAGTCTAAAGGGATTACTAACAGCTCTCTCTAGAAACCAGCATCTTGTACGTTTATTTCCATATTCTGCTCTTCGTATGATATCAGATAATACTTGTTTGCTGTGCCATGGTTGCCTTTAAAAGAAGTGAATCTTATTTAAGGTTTTCTATGTGTATTTTCCCCACAGAAACATGCAGAATGTGGGGACCTTGTTCTGAAAAATCTGTTGAGAAGACAGAAGTAATGAGTGCTGAGACTTAAAGTAACTTTGGGCTTTGTTGAGAGAACCCATAGAAAGCTAGTTTAAAAATTTAATGAAATAGTTTGGAAATTTAATGGAAGACAACAAGGGCAACTGTAGAATCTTGTATCCGGGAAAGAACAGGCCCAATTACCAGTATAGGCTGGGGACTGAATTGTTGGAGAGCAATGCAGGGGAAAGTGACCTGGAAGTCCTGGTGGACAGCAAGATGACCATGAGCCAACAATGTGCCCTCTTGGTTGTCAGGGGTTTGAGTCTGATGGAGTTTTTTGTAAAAAAAGTGTGGATAGACTCATGCAAAACTTTGAGAGCCTCCCCCACTCCCAACTAGGAGTTGGACCTGCCTCTGGTCAGGGCGAGGTCAATTAGCTCCTCTTCAATCAAGGTGTTTAAGAGGTGACTCCATTGTTCTTTCTCTCTCTTTTGGTTTTGTTTTCTGTTGAGCTGGCCTGTCTTTAATGTTAGGGAGTTGAGAGGAGGGAGAGGTAAGAGGAGAGCAAAGGAGCATCGCCCTGAGAAGACAGAGAGGGAGAAGAGTCCCAGAGAAGCAGAGGGAGAAGAGTCCCTGAGAAAAAAGAGGGGGAAAAGGGTCCCCAAGGAGGAGGAGAAGAAGGCTGCTGGAGGACGACCTTTCCCTGGAGCCCCATGGTGGCTGAGATGGCACAAAGGCCTGCCACCAGAAGGGTCTGACGGTGGTGAGAATGTGCAGCATATGACCGTATATGCAGAGCCCCATGCCAGAAGGGAGAGAGACCGAGCATCAGTTGGGGACATGCTGGAGGTGATCCATGGCCCCGATGAACTCACACGGAGGAAGAGGGTTGCCTCCTGTGAGGTAGACACCAAGTGGCAGGAAGGAGAGACTGCGAGGGGCCCTCTTTCTCAAGGAGGAGCTGCCATGGACAATGAGAAGTGACAAGATGGACTGCAACCTCCACCTCTGCCCCTCTTGCACTGATGGGGTGAAAGGAAGTAGCCAAGAAGATGGGAAGGGTGGGGAGGGGATGAAGGGTATTTAAGATCGAGTCCTATTTATTGATGTATTCCTCTTACTTTCCTACCTTGTAAATGGTGGTAGTGAATTAAATCTTATTTTCTCCCCAAGTTGCTCTGGTTCTTTACCCGTCATCTTAAATGGCAGATTATTACTGTCCCTATCCTTAATTTCAACCCCTTGAGGCTTTTTAGTTGAAATTGTCTCCCTCCACATCACTGTGGAAATGGAGGTGGGGAGAGGAGTGAGCTGGAGACTGTGTTCTTTGTCCCAGTCAGCTTGAACCATGATACTGGTTGAGAAGGCCAATGACATCCTGGGGTGTACTGGAAGGGATGTGGTTAGTAGGTGGAGAGAGGTTCTCCTCCCTCTCTACTCTGCCCTGGTGAGGCCACATCTGGAATATTGTGTCCAGTTCTGGGCCCCTAAGTTCAAGAGTGACAGGGAACTGCTTAAAAGAGTCCACCTCAGAGCCACAAAGATGATAGAGTGGAACATCTGCTTTGCAAGGGAAGGCTGAAAGAGCTTGGGTCTCTTTAGCTTGGAGAAGAGGAGGCTGAGGGGTGACCTCATGAATGTTTATAAATATGTAAATGGTGAGCGTTAGGAGGGCAGAGCCAGGCTCTTCTCAGTGATGTCTAGTGATAGGACAAGAGGCAGCAGGTGCAAGCTGGAACACAGGAGGTTCCACAAAAATATTAGGAAAAACTTTTACACTGTTAGGGTGACAGAGCACTGGAACAGGCTGCCCAGGGAGGTTGTGGAGTCTCCTTCTTTGGAAACATTCAAAATCCACCTGGACACTTTCCTGTGTGTGTGTCCCCCACCTCTGGCAGGGGGCTGGACTAGATGATCTTTTGAGGTCCCTTCCAACCTCTAATATTCTGTGATCCTCAAAATGGAGTGGCAGTAGAAAAGACAGGACAAAGAAATGATGTGTGCTTATTCAATATACCCTTACGGCAACCATTATTGGGGTATCAGTAACCCTTATATTAAGCTAAGATGCTTGTCTTGGTACTGTACGGTCTGATTCTGACCACTGGGTCGTCTTAAATTACAAATCTGAATCACATTCTGAAAGCTGATATACAGTGCTGGCTCTCAGGAGATTAACACTACTGTGAGAAACATAAACCATGTAAAACACAGTTTAAAAGAGCAGAGTTGTATTTTTGTTTTTGTTTTTTTTACCTAGCCTGATTGTATTCCTTATGAGAAGTTATCCTGATTTTACATAAAACAATACAAGAAATTATAGTAGAACAATGGCAGAATCTGGGACTTTCAGGCCTGTGTTAGCACCTGAAAAATCAGTTCCTAAAGCTGTTCACTGGACCTTCACTATCTTCAAGTGGATGTGACAGCTTCCACACTGTCCTCCAGAGGAAACCATTCTCCAATAATAAATGTTAAGTGATGTAACAAGAGTTTTGGTTAGTATCCTGTAGTGAGTAGAAGAGGTAGAATCATAAAATCATAAAATATTTTAGGTTAGAAAGGACACTTAAGATCATCAAGTCCAACCATAAACCTAACACTGGCAAGTCCACCAGTAAACCATATCCCTCATGAATAGAAGTCTGCCATGAATAGAAGTCTGGAAATTTCACTATGTAATGGATTATGAAATTTTAAAGTTTTACTACTTTCTTTGTAAGAACTGTCGCAAAATATTTTAAAATTCATAGAATCATAGAATCATAGAATGGCCTAGGCTGGAAGGGACCTTAGAGATCATCTAATCCAACCTCT
>NW_009702987.1:5562-8445 GCF_000703405.1 Apaloderma vittatum | reverse complement strand
CCTCCCTCCCCTGCCACCAATCACCACTGGTGCTGCAGAGCAGGAGCCACTGGGGAAGCCCCAGGCTCAGCAGCGTCAGGAGCTGGATACAGGGAGCTGGATTCGGGAACTCAGGATCCGGATAAAAAGCAGGAGATCAGACGGAGTCCTCCATGGACACCAGCCATTGCAGAAAAAAGGAACGAAAACTCTTGTGATGACAACTCAGGATCCGGATAAAAAGCAGGAGATCAGACGGAGTCCTCCATGGACACCAGCCATTGCAGAAAAAAGGAACGAAAACTCTTGTGATGACTCAATTTATACTGAGTATGGTGTATATGGAACGGAATACTCTCGTTGGTCACCTGTCCTGTCTATTACCCCCCAGAGGTGCAACCTTTTACTTCCTTGTGACCCCTCTCACTACCCAGCACCCTTTTTTACTACCTGGCACCCCCAGCGTGGCACACAAGAGCCAGCAGTGGCCTTGGTCACTATAGGAATAAATATCAGCAAGAGCCTTTCTGCATCCCAGTTCCAGGCAGTAACTGCAAACATCAGGTGTTATCACTGCCAGTAGCACACACTGTCTGCAAAAACATGCTGCTAACTTCAGGAAGTGCAGCCTTTTAGAAGACACTAAACTGGAAAGTAAAAAATAATAAACAGAACTGTGTTTTTAGCTAAACCCAGGACAAGGGGGAATCCACAACTTCTCTCGACAATTTATTCCAGACTCTTGCCACTCTCGTACTGAAGGTTTTTTTCCCAAGATCCAATCCAAATCTATTTTCCTTTACCAGTCAGTTGCTGAGAGCAGCTGCCTCAGAGCCAATCTGATCCATGCACCGAGGAGCCTGATCCCCATGTACATGGGGGTTTTCTGAAGCAGGGAGACCAGCAGCCAGCGACAAGCCCTGACCGGAACCAGCAGCTCTCATGAGAGCAGGGGGCAAAGGAGTGGGCATTGCCACAGCAACGGGCCCCTTCTGTGTTATAAAAGGCCTCCAGGGGAAAAAAGCTCCAAGCAAAAGAGTAAGGAAAGTGAGAACTTTCTTGGCTTCATTCTGTTATTGGTCGTTTTCTTATTGGTCATGGTTACTACCAGACAGAAAAACACCACCAGAAGTGTGGGGACCCAAAGGGTACTCCAGCATAAGTATGCAGCTGTTCCGGTTTCTGGCTGCAGGGCATGCCTGAGACTGCGCCTCCCAAAGACTGGAACTGATGGCACCTGTGTGAGGTGCGATCAGTTGAATGACTTATTCCACCTACTGGCATATCTAAAAGAAGTGGAGAGGTTAAGGAGCATCAGGGAGTGCGAAAGGGAGATAGATTGTCTGTAGACAGCAAACTCCAAAAGAAACGGGGGATCTCTCCCCACTGACCATCAGGCCAAAGGAGGGGACCTAAAAGATGGGTAGGAATGGAAACAGGTTCCTGCTCAGAGAGGCAGACAAATCCCCGCCTGGCCTCTCTCACCTGCCCAATTGCCTCTACAGAACAAGTATGGGGCTCCGGAACACGAGAGACAAGAATATGATGAAACAGATGGAGGTGCACGCATGGGTATGTCTAAGGTGAATGAGTCAGCCCCATGCATTAGGATTACTCTGACTAAGAAGGAAAGGAGGGTAGTTGTTGTCGGAGATTCCATTCTGAGGGGAACAGAGGGCCCCATTTGAGCCTGGATCCAGCCTGAAGGGATGTCTGTTGTCTCCCTGAAGCCTGGGTTAGGGATATTACCAGGAAACTCCCTGGTCTGGTGTGACCCACTGATTATTACCCGCTGCTGGTTGTGCAAGCTGGCAGTGATGAGATTGAGGAAAGAAGTCTAAAGAGGATAAAAAAGGACTTTAAGACACTAGGGTGACTGGTTGATGGATCAGGGGCACAAGTAGTGTTTTCTCCAGTCCCTTCAGTAGCAGGCAGGAATACTGAAGGGGATGGAAAGCACATGCGATCAACACATGGTTCAAAGGCTGGTGCTGCCAGCAACATTTTGGGGTTTTTTTTGTTCGTGGTGAAGTTTATGTCGCACTGAGTATGAGAGCTGCAGGTAGAGTGGAGCTGTCTCCAAGAGGGAAGAGAATTCTTGCTTGTGAGCTGGCGGGACTGAGTGAAAGGGCTTTAAACTGTGTTCAAAGGGAGAAGAGGATAAAACCAGGCTCACTACATATGAGCCAGGGAGAAGTATTCCAGGGTTAGGGGTGAAAACAATGGCCCAGTTCAAGTGCATTCACACCAATACATACATAATGAGAAATGGTAAGAGATGTGCCTCAATTAAGTCTCTAAAGTGTCTGTATACCACTGCAAGAAGCATGGAGAATAAACAGGACCAACTAGAAATCTGGGTGCAGTTGAAGATCTGTGATCTCACTGCTGTCCAGAGGGACCTCGACAAGCTGCAGAGGTGGGCTCAGGCAAACCTCATGAAGTTCAATAAGACCAAGTGCAAGGTCCTCCATCTGGGTCGAGGCAATCCCAAGCATCAACATAGGCTGGGCAGTGACTGGCTTGAGAGTAGCCCTGGAGAAAAGGACTTGGGGGTACTGGTGAATGAGAAGCTTGACAGGAGCCATCAGTGGCACTTGCAGCACAGAAAGCCAATTGTGTTGTGGGCTGCATCAAGAGGTGCGTGGCCAGCAGGTTGAGGAAGGTGATTCTACCCCTCTACTCCACTCTCGTGAGACCCCTCCTGGAGTACTGCGTCCAGTTCGGGAGCCCACAGCACAAGAAAGAGATGGACATGCTGGAGCGTGTCCAGAGAAGGGCCACGAGGATGATGAGGGCTGGAGCACCTCTCCTGTGACAACAGACTGAGAGAGTTGGGGCTGTTCAGTCTGCAGAAAAGAAGGCTCTGAGGAGACCTTATTGTGGCTTTCAGTTGCTCAAAAG
>NW_009702987.1:2587-5310 GCF_000703405.1 Apaloderma vittatum | reverse complement strand
TTGGAACTAGATGATCTCCAAGGTCCCTTCCAATCCTGACAATTCTATGATTCTATGATTCTATGAATTACAGAGACATGGTGGGATAGCTCACATGACTGGAATGGGGTAATGGATGGCTATGTGCTTTTCAGGACAGATAGACCGACAAGGCATGGTGGTGGAGTTGCTCTCTATGTGAGTAATCAACAAGAATGCATTGAGCTTAACCCCATGGGAGAGGACTAGAGTGTTGACAGCTCATGGGTAAGAATTAAGGGATGTACAAACATGGGAGATATTGTTGTGGATGTCTACTACAGACAACCTAACCAAGAAGAAGGTTGGAGGCAGTCTTGGCTGTAGTGATCATGATATGTTGTAGTTTAGTATTGTTAGGGGCGAAAAAATAGGTAGGAAGAAAAATTTCTACCCTGGACTTCAAGAGGGCTAACTTTGTCCTCTTCAGAGATATATTTGGAAGCATCCCATGCGCTAGGATTCTAGGAGGTAGGGGGTCACAAGAGAGCTGACCAACATTCAAACTCTACCTACATCAGGCTCAAGATAAATACATTCCCTCAAAAAGAAAATCAAGTAGAGGAGGCAGGAGACCTGCATGGTTAGGCAAGGAGCTCCTGGAAAAATTCAAATGGAAGAGGGAAAATTACAGTAAGTGGAAAAAGGGTCTGGTTAATTGGTAGAGTTATAAAAATGTGGCCAGAGTATGTAGAGAATCAACAAGAAAAGCCAAGGCTCTCTTGAAATTTAGTCTGGCTAGGGAGGTGAAAGAAAACAAGAAAAATGTCTTTAAATACATCAATGAGAAAAGGAAGAGGATGGAAAAAGTAGATCCGCTGCTAAATGAGGTGGGAGACATGGTAACAGAGGATGCAGAAGTGACAGAATTACTGAAAGCCTTCTTTGCCTCAGTCTTTACTCCTGAGGCCAGCCCCCAGGAATTCCAGTCACTGGAAGTAAGGGAGCAAAACTGGAGTGAGAATGACTCTCCACTGGTCAGTAAGGATTTGCTTGGAGAACTATTAGAAAAACTGAAAACACACAAATCCATGGGCCCCAACAGGGTACATCCATGTGTGCTGAGAGTTGGCTGATGTTGTGGCTAAGCCGCTCTCCATCATCTTTGAAAAATCATGGGGAACGGAAGAAGTGCCTGAGGACTGGAAGAAAGTCAATGTCACTCCAGTCTTAAAAAGGAGGACCCTGGCAACTACAGGCCAGTCAGCCTCACCTCCATCCCTGGGATGATGATGGAGTGGCTCATTCTGAAGGCCATTTCTAATGAATTGGAAGAAAAGAAGTTTATCAGGAGTGACCAGCATGGATTTAATCAGTAGCTTGACTAATCTGATATACTTCTACGAGGATGTGACCAGATGGGACGAGGAAGGGAGAGCAGTGGATGTCATATACCTCGACTTCAGTAATGCTTTGGATACTGTCCCCCATAATATCCACATAGGTAAACACAAGAAATGTGGGATAGGTGATTGGATTGTGGATTGAGAACTGACTGAGCAACATTGTTCAGAGAGTTGTGATCAGCAACACAGAGTCAAGGTGGAGGCCTGTGGCCAGTGGTGTTCCCCAGGGATCAGTACTGGGTCCAGTTTTGTTCAATATCTTCATCAACGACCTGGAGGAGGGGACAGAGCGCACCCTCAGCAAGTTCACTGATAATACAAAACTGGGAGGGGTAGCTGACACACAGGAAGGCTGTGCTGCCAT
The DNA here is from genome assembly GCF_000703405.1 of Apaloderma vittatum. NCBI lineage: Eukaryota > Metazoa > Chordata > Aves > Trogoniformes > Trogonidae > Apaloderma > Apaloderma vittatum. The sequence continues at coordinate 3,582 of NW_009702987.1, read as the reverse complement.
CCATCGTGATCTGCGTGGAGATGGACCTCATGGAGTTCAGTAAGGACAAGTGTAGAGTCCCGCATTTGGGGAGGAATAACACCAGGCACCAGGACAGATTAGGGGCCATCCTGCTGGAAAGCAGCCCAGTGGAGAAAGACCTTGGAGTCCTAGTGGACAGTGAGTTGTCCCTGGGACAGCAATGTGCAGCCAATGGTATCCTGGGGTGCATTAAGAAAAGTGTGTCCAGCAGGTCTAGGAAAGTTCTTCTCCCCCTCTACTCTATCCTTGTGAGACCACACCTGGAATACTGTGTCCAGTGTTGGGCTCCCCAATTCAAGAGAAACAGGAGCCTACTGGAGAGAGTCCAACGGAGAGCTGTGAGGATGATTAAGGGACTTGAATATCTCTCCTATGAAGATAGTCTAAAAAAACTGGGGCTGTTTAGCCTTGAAAGGAGATGTCTGAGAGGGGATTTTATTAACATATATAAATATCTGAGGGGTGGGTGTCAAGAGGAAGGGGACAATCTCTTTTCAGTGATGCCCAGCATTAGAACAAGAAATAATGGGTTTAAGTTAGAACTTAGGAAGTTCCACCTCAACATGAGGAGAAATTTCTTTACTATGAGGATGACAGAGCACTGGCACAGGCTGCCCAGAGAGATTGTGGAGTCTTCTTCTCTGGAGACATTCAAAACCTGCCTGGTTGTGTTCCTGTGTGGTCTGTTCTGGGTGATCCTTCTCTGATAGGGGGATTGGACTATATGATCTGCAGAGATCCCTTCCAATCTCTAACATTCTATGATTTTATGGTTCTACCTCAAACCCATTTCCCCTCACCCTATCAGTGGACACTCTTGTAAAAAGTCCCTCCCCAGCCTTCCTGTGGATTCCTTTCAGGTATTGGAAGGTTCTCCCAGAGTCTTCTCTTTTCAAAACTGAACAATTCCAGCTCCCTCAGCCTGTCCTTATAGCAGAGGTGCTCCAGCCTCTAGATCATCTTTGTGGCCCTTT
>NW_009702987.1:0-2538 GCF_000703405.1 Apaloderma vittatum | reverse complement strand
TCGAACAAGAGCAAAGAAGGAGAATCACCTCTCTTGACCTGCTGGCCATGCTCCTCTTGATGCATCCCAGGGTATGATTGTTGTTCTCGGCTGCATGATCGCACTGCCGGCTCATGTCGAGCTTCTCATCTATCAACACCCCCAAATCCTTCTCTTCAGGGCTACTCTCAACCCACTCTGTGTCCAGTTTTTATCTGAGCCTGGGATTAGCCCGGCCCAGGTCCAGGACCTTGCATTTTGACTTGTTGAAGCTCATGCAGTTTGCATTGGCCCATTTCTCAAGCCTATCAAGGTCCCTCTGGATGGCATCTCTTCCCTCAAGTGAGTTCACAGCACCACACAGCGTGGTGTCATCGGCAAACTTGCTGAGGGTGCACTCAATGCCGTCATCCATGTCGCTGATGTCGAAAGATGTTGAACAGCACTGGACCCAGAACAGACCCCTGAGGAACTCCACTGGTCTCCATGTGGACATTGCACCATTGACCACAACTCTTTGAGTGCGACCATCCAGCCAGTTCTTTATCCACCGAGTGGTCCATCTGTCAAATCCATGTCTCTCCATTTTAGGGACAAGGATGTCATTTGGGACAGTGTCAAATGCCTTGCACAAGTTCAGGTAGATGACGTAGGTCCCTTTTTCCATGTCAACCAGCGCTGTAGCTTTGTCATAAAAGGCCACCAAATTAGTCAGGCACAATTTGCCCTTAGTGAAGCCATATTGCCTGTCAACGATCACTTTGTTATTTTTCATGTGCCTTAATACAGCTACCAGGAGGATCTGTTCCATGATTTTACCTGGCACAGAGGTGAGGCAAAATCCTCTGAAGAAAATTCTCTATGAAGTTGTATCAAGTCATTGGAAACACTTTGTTTCAGGAAAATTGAGGTATTTAATTTTGCAAATTTAAGATGCATTTAATATGCAAACTATGGATTTTTAAAAAATAAGAAACTCTGATCCACGAACACTCTCAAAGGAAATTCAACCTTCTTGACACCTTCCTTCCTTTTTTACTTCCAGAAAGAAATTCCAGGAAAATTGAACTGATTTTACAAAGGGTTTGATGGTACTGTATATTCTGATGGAAAAAGGCTCTTTTGGAGTGTCCCTGAGCAGCTCTGGTAACGAGTTTTTACATGAAGCATTTGCTGAACAGGTAATGTCCACTGAATTGAATTACTGTGTTTCCTTTTATAACACACTGATCTTTAGATTCATGATTTCGTTTGTTTACTTTCCTGTTTTATGGCTAATGTGAAACTAATCAAGGAATAAAAAACCAGGACAGAGCACTGTATTGGCATGCGGTTTACATTTTCTTATTTGCAGATCCGCAAGCTTTTCAAAACCAAGGCAATAGAAAATTAAATGTTATATTGAAAGATGCTGGAAACTGCTCTCACTCCCACCAGGGAAAAATTTTATGTTTTGAAACATGTCTTGACTTTAGTTTTTATTATAATTAACTCAGTTAATAGAAGGGGGGAAAAGAATACCTGTCAAGAAATTAGCTGTAAGACCAGTCAGTTAATTTAAAGTAATTAAATAAATAAATATTTTTAAAAATCGCCCATTATGTCTCTGCAATATATCACAAAGGGGAGAAGAGATTATAAAGAGGAAAAATAAAGTGATTACTTTGATTTATTATAAGTTGGTGTAGTAAATTTTAGAAATGCTGTACTTCAAATCATTCTAACAAAATAAAAACCATGAGTCACTTGTTCACCTAGGTGTATTCTGAATACTTCCAGTTTATCTTTTTAGGAAATGTATGGCATTACCGCATAACTTCCTTGTCTTTTTAATTGCGCCAAAAAATCAGAGCACTGAACTAGTAGGGAAGAATATATCAAAAATAATTACAGAAGTAATCCTTACTCCAGCACGAAAGTCCTTGTGATACCACTACAGGATACCACCAACTACTAGCAGGGAATTCTTCTCATCACTGATTAACTGTGACTTTTTTGGGATCTTGCCTCCTAAGCTACCTTCTCAAACCACTCATGGTGGTTTGCGCTGTTATTGTGAGCTGCGTGCACTGCTAGCACAGTGCAAGTAGAGCCTCTGCCTCTGGGACGCTTCCATCAGATGGTGAACACCAGGACAAAACTTCACCCCCTGACTAGCAGTGGGGTTGACTTATTGCTTTCTGTCAGGAAAAGGAGAATTTTAAAGCAGGGCTTCCAGTAGATCATGGTTTGGGTGTTTCTATGTTCATGTGTATCTGGAGCATAGCTGTATCATGAGAAAGTTATGCCAAAAGTCTCAGTGAGATCAAGGTGCGCTCTGCATAGAGGATCTTAGAAAGATATCTGAAATTATACAAAGCTCCTATAAAGAGGAAAGGAATAAACCAGCATCCCTGTCCAGAATTGCACTTTGCTGGTGACACAGGGGATTTCTGCAAGAGGAAATACTCTTTATCTTTACACTGAGGGTAGAGAAATACTTAGTGTCTAGGACAGTTTTGAAGGTCCCATGATGGGAATGAAATAAAAAAATAAAATAAAATAAAGTAAAATTAAATT